>NC_079224.1:27790266-27885633 GCF_029633865.1 Lampris incognitus
ACCAGCAAGACAAAGATGAGGTCAGGAAATAACAAAGCTGGGAACAAAAACACTAGGAAACAAGACACTTGAAGAAAAAAAACAGACTGGATTGTTTGACATGGATTACACAGGTAATACAGACAAGTTGAACACACAGACTAAAATGCACTAGGGAGTAAATGAGGGAATTGGGGGAACAGGTTTGGGTTACACAGGGTTGACTAATGACAAAACCAGGGGCAAGAACTGACATGACAAGAAAGGTGGGAACTTCAAAATAAAACAGGAAGGACAACAGACAATGACTAAGGTAATAGGCTGACTGACTGAAACAATGGAGGACAATACCTGCCGAAAATAACTGACTGAACTAAACTAGGAGGCATAGTAAAATGACTGGCTGGACTGAACTGGGAGACAGGGTAACAGTTTATATTTTAACAATGGGTGGGCTGGTAGGAACCACCTGATACTCATCTCAAACTGAAGGGGAATTATACCTCTGAAATGGTCCAGCACACAGTAGCAGGGTGAAAGATGCAAATAGGAGCCGCATATACAACCAAGTTGCAAGAATCGCATACAGGAACATTTGCACATCTCCCGTCTTGACCCTCCCAAGTCCAGATTGGAGACAGTGCAAAGGATGGTTGAGAATGACATACCTAAGATCCTGTGGAACTTCTACATGCAGACACATAAACGAGTACTGTCCAACCAACCGGACGTTGTGATAATAGACAAGGAATAGAAAGCTGCAGTGGTGATAGATGTTGCAATCCAAGCTGACAGTAACCTCAAGAAGAAATAAATTGATAAGCTGGAGAAAAACTAAGGGCCGAGGGAGGGAAGAGAGAGGATGTGGGAAGTGAAGGCCAAAATGGTCCCAGTGGTGGTAGGAGCATTTCGGGGCTGTGACCTCCAAGCTGGGAGAGAGGCTGAAACAGATTCTATGAGTAATATCTGAGATCTCCACCCAGAAGAGTGCGGGTCTAGGAACAGCTAAGATACTGTGCAGAAATTGCAGAACAGTTTAACACAAGCGGTCAAACTCACCATCCTGTCTGACTGTTAGTTGTTAGCTAGCTAACCAAGTCCATGTATAGTTGAGAGTAAGAAATTGCTGCCAGTGCCATGATATATGGTGACCGTAACAGACTACAATGCTGTAGTTTGCAACAGTACATGGACCCAACTCATTTATAGCTGTTTGTGTTTGAAGTCCCCCTAAAAACATGGCATCTCAGTGTTTTTGCATTGTTCAACAGCATGTGGTTTAATGGTAAACTTTAATGGTAAACTTTGGAAGCCAGTCTGGCCATACATGCATGTGAGGTAGCTAGCGTTAGCAGGTTAGCTAGCAAGCTAATACATTATGTTACTTGGATTTAGGTCACTCAGCAGACTGAAGAAATAGCTCCTTACCAAGCTGAATACATTACGAATATTAATAAAATAACTCTCCACTGTAAAAATCAATATTCCAACCAATGAAATAGTCACGAAAAAGAAATAGTCAAGAACGCAAAGGGAGAGGGGAGGAACGCGAAGGCAGGGGGGATATTTGTTTTATTTTGGTTTGAGATGCTGGTGCTGAATATCACATATATAGCACCCTTAAAGAACTGAAAGATTGAGCAAAAATCTGTGCCGTATGTGGGATCTGTTTCCCCCCGATTTTAACCTCACTTTGATACCAAGTCCAGGGATGCATTAATTGATTTAAGATTGGGTTATTTGGTTGCATGCAAACATGCTCATTTAGTTATTTAAGAAAAAAACTCCTTGCCATACCGTTACAGTCTACCTGCAGTCAGTTAAGACTGAATAGGTCACTTAGATGATGATGAAACGTTTTTCTCTAAATGAACATTGTGTCCAGATGAACTGATTCAACTTTCTGGGACCTTTTTTGAAGACTTAATCTACTTGGAGTCAAAGGTGTTCGAGGCTACTAGGATTAGTTTGCTCTGACTCATCATTTTTGTATCAACCACGAGGATGTTAAGAAACTCATTCTCTACAATAACTTTAATGTCAACAGTTTCATCAATCATTGGTTTTAATGAGGGCCAGCTAAAAACCAGGAGCAGCCAAACCTCGACCCACACTTCACCCCATCTTGTCTGCCATCTACAATAACATATCTTGTTATTTAGCCAGCTTGACTAGAAAACCTCTCTGTGTCAGGCCTCTTTTGAGACACAGCAGGTTACTTCAATTACTCAGTTAGATAACATCCTCTGCTGGAGGAGATGCTCGTTTCACTTAATGGACATGAGGATAAAAATCTAAACCAACTTGTTGAGACAGCTCCTTGTAATGTGTTTCTAATGAACTCCCAAAAATAGATTATCACATATCATACACTTTTCTTTTTTTTTTTTTTACTGCTGACATTGTACTTCAGTTCACCCTGGAAGGATTAATTTGGAGCCAAACTAGTCAAACTTGAAATAGAAGTTATGTATTAGAAATAATGTTTATATTTTCCGGGATGACTGCTCATGTTTTATAGTATAAACACACTTTATTCTGGCCTCATTATCCTGCTTACTGCTACATGGTCCTGAATGAATAAATAAGCCAGGGACTCATATTGAACACCACTGAACTCAGACTGTCTGGGATACATACAGAGCTCTGGACTGTTGGATCTTGGGTTGGCTTGTTTGTTGGGGGTGATGGATGCTGCTCATCAGTATTCAGGGTCTCTGGCTCTGTCATGGACTCCATGGACACTTTATTATTTCAGCAGAATGGCAAACCGGATACTGTAGAAAGATGGGCTGGAGGAGAAGAGGGCTCTCTCTCTCTCTCTCTCTCTCTCTCTCTCTCTCTCTCTCTCTCTCTCTCTCTCTCTCTCTCTCTCTCTCTCTCTCTCTCTCTCTCTCTCTCTCTCTCTCTCCCTTTGCCAAGTATTAGTTTGACACATCAATAGGGATTAAACAAATTTGATGTTGCCGAGGCTGCTGACAATCCAGAGAAGACTTTTTTTTTGACTGTCGGAGGACAATTTGTTATTTCAGCAAAATGATAAATGTGACACTGAGGATGAATACGTAGGTTGGCTGGAGCAGGGTGATGACAGCCAAGTCTCTTTGTGTTTCTCTCGGCCATGTTTTAGCTTCCTGTACCAGCAGTGATTAAACATTCACTTGATGGGTGTCAAGGAAGATATTTCACCCTGATGGAAAGCCATATTCCATTACTCAGATGTCAATGCAGCAGTTTCCCTGTCCTTGTTGGACGGGTTCTGTATTGCAGTGCGACTTCTCTCGCTTTTTTTTTCGTTTCTTTTTTTTACGAGTTTATCCTTAAGGATAAGAGAGAAGGAGGATCAGCATTTTATTAAATGATATTGATATTCTGTATTGCATTGCACTTCAGCCAGTGGCGACCTCCCACTGCGTTCTGCTAAGTAAGATGACAACTCCTCTCGAGAAATACTTCACTTCCTCCTCCCCCCTAAATCACTCCTCCTTCACTTCGGTGAAACGTTCTCTGCTATATCGTCTTACTTGAATTGCTCTGAAATGCTTGAGTCTTAAGTTTCAAAAAGGCTTTCTACCAGCTCCTTTTTCACTACCCAGCACTTTTCTCTTCTACATAATAATTCTTGGGTCAAAGCAACCATTTATAGAACCTCAGGTCAGGTTATTCTGGCTCTGACCTTTGCCCTTCCTGTTGTTGGTTGCTTGTGTAGTTGGTGATCAAGGAATTTAAACTCATCCTGCAGTTAGGCTCACCATAGCGCTGCTCTGGATGACAGTGTCAGCACAGTACATAGCATGAGCTATGTATTGTACATGAGCTATGAGCTATGTATTGCTATGTATTGTACATACATGGCATGAGCTCCAACTAAATAACAGGGTTGTATTTGTCTACCTTTCATCAACAGCAAAGCAGCAGTAACACTGAGAAAGAGGTATTGTATTGACTTTAGGCCGGTGTTACTCGGTGTTAGGAGGTGGTTGTATATCAGTGCATTAATATTCCTCAGGCTTTCTCCAACAGAACCAGGGTCGGTGTTCAGGTTCAGCGGTCGCGGGTCCAGAAGGTATTCAACATTTGGCACCTTTTCCCTCTGAGCGATGTGTGTGTATGTGTGTGTGCTCCATTGGTCACACCAACAGGGACGTCAGCTTTTAAATGCCAAAACTCCACCGGGAGAAAAATAAAAGCCTTGTGTTTTTTAAACTCCTCCACTCTTTCCATCAAGTATTTCCTGGGCGAGGCAGTGCTCTCACCAACCATTATCTCCTGTGGGATTACAGCGCTCCCATTTCACCTCTGTAAATTCCTATAATTTAGCTGCTTTTCACACTGAGGGCTCCCCCCCACCACCCACAGAGCTCTGTATGTGTCAGCCACAGGCCTGGAGGGACACACACCAGCAGGAGGATAGACGACTGCTGGTCTCCACCTCTCAGCAGACACCTTCTGATGGTAATCACATAGCAAGGATGCATTTCAAACCAAACCCATGGTCACAAAGCACCAGGATCAAATATGCATGGGGTTCAAAACCGCTTCATTTCTGAGAATCAAACTATTAAAGTTTTTTTTTTTAGGGGATTTTCCCCCCCTTTTTCTCCCAAATTGTGTCTGGCCAATTACCCCACTCTTCTGAGCCATCCCGATCTCTGCTCCACCCTCTCTGCCGAGGGCTGCAGACTACCATATGCCTCCTCTGATACATGTGGAGTTGCCAGCCGCTTCTTTTCACCGGACAGTGAGAAGCTTTGCCAGGGGGATGTAGCGCATGGGAGGATCACGCTATTCCCCCCCCGAACAGGCGCCCCGACTGACCAGAGGAGGCACTAGTGCAGCGACCAGGACACACATCCACATCCAGCTTCCCACCCGTAGACACGGCCAACTGTGTCTGTAGGGACGCCTGACCAAGCCAGAGGTAACACGGGTATTTGAACTGGTGATCCCCATGTTGGTAGGATACGGAATAGACCACTACACCACCTGGACGCATCCCCCCCCAAACTATTAAAGATTTAACAATATTGTGCTGTTGTAAAATCTGTGTTACAGAAAGAGCAATTAGGAAGCTTTTTGATAAGTAGTGCAGTATTTGGCTGTTTATTGTTATTATTATTATTATTATTATTATTATTATTATTATTTTTACATAGGCTGTATTATTTAAAGAAGCAAAGAATTTCACCATCAAACAAAAGCTGTCATGAGATAGTGTCAAAGAGAAGTGCTGGTGGCCTAAATCTCTGATAGCAGGAATGAATGGGTATCAACCCTGAGCACGCATGCATGGACTCTAAAACCTTATGTCCTCCTGCCAAAGAGCGTAACTAGTGAAGATAATCCATCAGGTGTCATTGTGGAGTGTGTGAAATGAATCTACGTTGTTTTGTTGAAGTAGTCTTCCCCTTCAAAGATTATCAACAGGCTGCAGTTCAGATGAAGAGGCATAAGAAGTCATTCTGTGCTTGAGATGAAGTGCACTAATGTTGACAGAGTAATCTAAAATAAAGCCGTGTTGTCAGAGTCGCGGGGCAGGACAGGGCGGCAGCTGACTGGAATGTGAATCATCGTAATTGGCTCTTGTCTCGCTGGTGGAGAACAACATCCATTAACAGAGAGGGTTGAGATGGAGGCGGTGCAGGTTGGGTTTTAGCTTGGTGCTGTACAAGAAACGGCAATAATATTTATCACGTTGAAGCGCATAAATATATGTGTATTTCTGTGTGGCCTACAGTTATGCTGTACAGACCTCAGTCCATCTCATAAAACAAACAATTGTTACCGTTTGCTTTTTCACTGTTTAGTATTATAGTCTCCCAGACTGATGAAGTTTAAACAAACAGTAAAAGAAACACATGTGGCAGTATGACAACACCACTTCTATGTGAACAAATTGCTGCACATACACGAGTGTGTGTCTATGTGTGGGAGGGATAAGAGAGGTCTATTGAAGAAGAGAGATAATTAGTGTGTTGTATTGTTAGTGTTATCAGTGCACTCTTTATAATGTATGCGTGTTACTGTGGTTCCTTCGTCCTAATATTCATTATATTCATCAAAGTGTGTGAAGCATGACAATGTTTCCCCTGACAGCACAGGTTCCCCCCAACAAGTAGCCAACTTGTCTTATTAATGATGCTGCTCTGCCTGCCAGCCAGCACACTATTCATCACTCCAATAGGACATAATCACACTGTCCACTAATAGGGTGTAATCACACTATTCATTTAACACACGGCATTTTTTTCCCTAAATCTTTTTGAGTTTTCTGCAGACATGACAAAGTAGTAACAACAATTGCGCCACCCCATGTTCATCATGGTCGCAAAAAAAAAGAAGACAAGTACAGATAGATATAATGAAGCGTAAAGTGGAATGAGAGAATTAATAAATGTAATAAACGTGATTAACTGCAGCAAACAACCAAATAACTAATTCCACCCATCCATTACCCGAACCGCTTATCCTGCTCTCAGGGTCGCAGGGATGCTGGAGCCTATCCCAGCAGTCATTGGGCAGCAGGCGGGGAACCACCCTGGACAGACCACCAGACCATCACACAGGCCTGACATACACATGCACACACCCACACACCCAGGGACAATTTAGTATGGCTGATCCACCTGACCTACATGTCTTTGGACTGTGGGAGGAAACCGGAGCCCCCGGAGGAAACCCACACAGACACGGGGAGAACATGCAAACGCCACACAGAGGATGACCCGGGACGACCCCCAAGGTTGGACTACCCTGGGGTTCGAACCCAGGACCTTCTTGCTGTGAGGCGACCGCGCTAACCACTGCGCCACCATGCCGCCACAATTAACTAATTAATAATTGAAAATAAAATAGCAATAATAACAATAATAATAATGATAAAATTGTCTAAATTTTATTATCGGCGCCATCATTCTGCCACGTTGGCGCAGTGGTTAGCGCAGTCGCCTCACAGCAAGAAGGTCCCTGGTTCGAGCCCCGGGGTATTCCAACCTTGGGGGTTATCCCAGGTCGTCCTCTGTGTGGCGTTTGCTTGTTCTCTCTGTGTCTGCGTTGGTTTCCTCCGAGTGCTCCGGTTCCTCCCACAGTCCAAAGACATGTAGGTCAGGTGGATCGGACATACTAAATTGCCCCTAGGTATGAATGTGTGTGTGTGTGTGTGTGTGTGTGTGTGTGTGTGTGTGATGGCCTGGCGGTCTGTCCAGGGTGTCTTCCCACCTGCCACCCAATGACTGCTGGGATAGGCTCCAGCATCCCCCTGACCCTGAGAGCAGGATAAGCGGTTTGGATAATGGATGGAATGGAATAATAATAAAAAGGCACATAGTAGAAGATAGTAGGTAAAGAGGATTGTAGGGAAGGAATAGTGAAGGACCCTCTCTCTCGCACCAGAAAGTTCAACTTGGGAAACACCCTCAGCACCAGGAATGATAATGAGGTTGTTGATAAAGTCTAGTAGAGGACTCCAGGTCTTGTGAAAGGATTTCAGAGATCTTTACAGTGAGAATCTTAACTTTTCCAGTTCAATGCATTGTAAAACTTCCTGTATCCACCTGTCATGTGTTGGGGGGGAGGCATGTTTCCATTTAAGATGATTGGAGCATCTGGCCAACAGAGTGGTAAAGGTAATGACACACTTAATAGTCGTGGGCATATTCTGAGTTGAGGGAAGACCGAATAAAGCAGTCAGGGGGCTTGGGTCTAAATTTGTGTTTAGTGCCTGTTCAAGAGTTTTAAATACATTGGACCAAAAGTCAGTCAGCCCCAGGCATGGAGATTACTTACATCTATTACAGGCATTGCTTGTATTGGGAAATATTTTTGCCAATCTAGCGTTGGTGAAGTGGGCTCTGTGAAGCAGCTTGCACTGCGTTAGGCCATGCCTGGGGCTTAAACATGAAGTGTGCACCAGACCGAGAATGTCACTCCACTGTCTGTCGAAGCTGTCAACTCCCAAGTCATGCTGCCAGGAGTTTTTGAAGGATACAATGAAGGCCAGATTTAGGGAGTCAATTTTTCCATAGATAATAGATAGCTGATTTTGATCAAAGTCAAGGGTGAGAAACTGGGCAATTTCTGATTCAGGGGGGTGGTTAGGGAAATGGGGAAACTGCTTTTGAACAAAATGCCTTATTTGGTTAAAATGAAAGAGATGGCTGTTGGGCAAGTTATATTTAACTGATGGGGATTCAAAGGATGAGAAGACCCCATCCTCATATTGGTCATTAATTGTTACAAGGCTATTGGTTGACCAACTATGGAAGGCGGGCTCAGAGCAGGATGGGGAGAATAAATGATTATTTAAAATCGATGTGTGGATCAAAGCTCTGTGTAGACCATATTGTGTTCTGAATTGGAGCCAAATCTTAATAGTACTTGTGAGAATTGGGTTGTTTCAGTTTTTATGGGCCACCAAGGGAAGCTGAGAGCAAATCACGGAGTGTAAAGAAGAAAAGGAAGATGATATTTCATTGTGAACCCAGGGAGGACAGGAGTCAGAAAGCAGGAGTTTATCAGTGTTACAGGCCCAGAAGGAAGTAGTGGCGGAAATTCAGAAGCACTAGGCCCCCTCCAGACTTGGGGAGGTGGCGAACTGATCTCCTGCAATGGGCAGGCTTGTTATTCCAGATAACACATTCAGCTGCTGATCAAGACTGGTGAAAAATTATTTATTAATGCAAATTAGAATATGTTGGAAAAGATGTAAAAATGTTGGCGGGATGGCCATTTTTGTAAGATTAATACAGCCTGCAAGAGAAAGGGGAAGAGGGGCCCAACTACCTATGTCTGATTTACATTTATCTAGTAGTGGCTGAAGTTTTTTGAGGAACAAATCGTTGTAGGAGCTAGTGCTGAACACCCCCCAAGTATTTGAATCCCTCTAACGCTATCTTAACACTAGAACGACCAAGATGTTCATTATGACTGTTTTGGATTTTCAAAGTTTAATAACTTTGTGAAAAAAAGACACAGACCTGCCCCTCCCTGCATTCTCCTAAAATTGCATGTATTTGCATTAAAACGAGTTTTAGACCAATTGCACAAAAATGAAAAGTTATGATAAGCTCTACCTAAAATGACCATGACCAGTCAAAATGACCGCTCGTAATGCGTAATTTGCGCATGATCATGCGCGTCATGTCACTATTTATGACGTGTGTTGGTCGCATCATTTCCTTCGCGAAGATCATTGCTCTGTCCTAGAAAAAAAAACTAGCACTCTCCAGTCCAGAGTAATAGTCTAAATTTGATTTTTGATTATTGCCAACATGTGTGGTAAGAGATGCCGTTTCAGACGCACCATGACTACCACCAAGCCACTGCAGTATTTACAGGCGTTGGACAGAAGCCATTTTAAATTGCTTGAAAAATAGTGTCAAAAGTTGTTAAAATGTTAATTTTGGTGTCAGTCCTTCCCTAACGGACATACTAACATATGCAATGCATTAATATCTCAATTGGGCATTTATCTTGACAGAATATATGGTTTAAAAACTGTGGGCGGTTAAAGTGACCGCCCATGGTCGTTCTAGTAGCTTTCGTTGTTTGGGACTGTTTCGATATTTATTTTCAGTTCTTTTTTTACATTTCACTTTTTATCGGCCTGGTTACGTTTGTTGGATTAGCAATATATGTTTTCTGTTTTGTTTTTCAGGTAATATTTTCACTTTATCAATTTTGCTATTCAAGTTGAACCATGTCTCTCTGAAGTGTAAACTGTTTAAAAATAGTACTATAGTTATTTGAATGTTAATTTTGGTGTCAGTCGTTTCATAACAGACATACTAACATATGCAATGTATTAATATCTCAATTGGGTATTTATCTTGACAGAATATAGAGTTTAAAAACCGGCGGTCATTTTGACCGCCCATGGTCGTTTTAGGTAGGAGTGAAATCCCAGTCGTTCTAGTGTTAAAGGGAAATGTGGATTGAGGAAGTGTTTTTGCCAATTGGTTTACAAAAAATAATTCTCTTTTTTTGGAGATTTAATTTGTAACCTGATAAGTGACCAAACTGATCCAAAATTGGCAATATTGGGGGAAGGGAGGATATGGGGTTGTAAACATATAAGAGAAGGTCGTCTGCATAAAGAGAAGGTTTATGAACCAGGCTGTGACGAGGGATCTCCTCAAACCTATCATGGCTTTGGAGCCAGATGGCTAGAGGCTCGATAGCTATGTTGAACAACAGGGGAGAAAGTGGGCATTCCAGACGTGTCCCGTGCTGGAGAAGAAAAGGTGGTGATTGAGTGTCATTGTTGCATACAGATGCAAACAGGGAAGTATACAAAAGTCAAATCTAGGAGATAAATTTAGAGTCAAAGCAAAATTTTTCACTCCACCCTATCGAAGGCTTTTTCCACATCAAGTGATACTACAATTTTACGAGTGTTGGATGAGGGAGAAAAAAATAAAGTTATGTAGCCTCCTCGTGTTGAAAAAAGTATGTCTCCCTAATGTAAATTCTGTTTGGCCCTTTGAAATTATGGATGGCATTACACATTGGAGGCAGAGGGACAGGATTTTGACCAGTATCTTACAATCTACATTTAAAAACGATACTGGTCTGTAGCTACTGCAGGAAGTAGGGTTCTTATCTTTCTTCAAAAGTGAAGAGATAGACGCCATAGACCAAGTCACTGGTCAGCCTTCATGAAAGGAATCCTTGCACATCCTTGCTAGAATAGGGACTAATAATGGGGAATACACCTTTTAAAATTCAACTATGAAGCTGTCTGGGCCTGGGGACTTCCCGTTTTGCATTGATTGATCGCTTTTTGTATCTCTAGGGTGGAAATGGGTTTACCTAATTCCCTGGCAGTGTTTTCATCTATTTCGGGGTATGTTAACGAGTCATGGGGATTTGGGATCATTGCAGAGATCAAGGGGCATTTAGAGGTGTAGAGATTTGTGTGGTATTAAGAGAAAGACCCATTAATTTCAACCGAATCAGAGATAAGACTGCCACTGGGCAATTTGATTATGGTAATTAATCTGAAAACACTGACTGCACTGGCCTGGTGAGCTAGTAGCCTCCCAGCTTGTCCCCCTGTTCAAAAAAACGTTGCTTGGATTGTCTCAATTGTCTCTCTGCTATGTGTGTCATCAAAAGGTCATGTTAAAATGTAATGGAAGTCATTTTTTATAGGGGGTGGAGGATTATGTGCCATCAAGTTTGAGGAGCTCATCTGCGATTTCTGACAGCCTAGCCTTTTCAACCTTCGATAGCATATCTTCTGGATGAATCCAGCACAGCATCTAACACAACTATAGACCTGTTTCCATTAGGTTAACATTAAAGCGAACAGACAAGTGATCAGACTCCTTATCCTTGTGCATGTCATATTCAAATACCCCCAAATAGTTCTCCACTGGTTTATACTGGGGCTGTGATGAGGGATGTTTCTGATAGTCTTTACTGTTCTGCTATTCACAAGCATTCAACCTCTTTTTAACTGAGGCTGAGTGGAAAATCTCCTGCATTACTCCCCCTGGCATTCTCATTTTTGGCCCATTTCACAGTTTTCACTCAGGCTCAGCGATGGGAAACCTTTGTCCAACATTTTGACATTCTCAACCACCCAACATGCTATCAATGAAGCTGAGAGAGGACACTGTTGTTCATGTCCATTTATCTGTTTTTTCTCATCTACTCAAAAGTTTCAAACCAGAGTAAAACCTCATATTTTTATACAATTGTGACTGTTTTGGATCACAAAAGGCTACTAAGTGAATTTACCCCCTGCCAATATTCTCTTCCATTCTCAATAATTCAACATGAATCAACATTTAAAGAAAAAATAACGAATTTTAAAGGCATTTTTTTCACCAAGGGAAAGTTAGACCTATTGTTACATGACTAGAGTCCTCTCCTTCTGATCAACCACCTCTTATATTCTGAGATGTTCAACCACACAATGGCTTTTAGGGGTGGGACTGCAGGGGATTTTGCTGCCCAGCCATTTCTAAAACCTGACTCTTCTGAACCACTGAGTGGTTTATTACTCAGGATGAGCGCTTGGACCACAGTGCAACCACCTTTCATTCTTAGTTTATTTTCTTTACTCAGGTCAGCAGATGGGAAACTTGCTGCATGGTTATGTCTTGGTCCAGCAGGCTCTGATCTGAAGATCGTTTTCAAATGTTGGCGAACTGAGAAGCATACATTTACATTTGTCAAATCTGTGAAACTACAAGACAGAAATGGCAGGAATGACTGAAATCAAGTATTACTGGAAAATCCTCCTTAATGAGAAGCTTGAATTCATTACTTCTTTTTTTTTAGCAAAAAGAATAGGATAGTTTTAATCAGTGGAAGAAAACTCATTAAAACTATTAAAAGTACTGGCTCTTTGGGAAGCTAACTCATGAATGGCACCAATGTGAAATGGTTTACGTACAAGGTTTGGTGGGTAATCTGTAGGGTTTTGCACGTTATATATGATACTACAAATTTTCAAAATGATTTGGTAGATAGTTTGATGTATTATTTGACCATGTGAGCCAGTGGGGTTATGGCTTACCAAGGTCTGAAATTTGAAATTTGGTGAAAGTCATTGAAAGCCCCCCCCCCTCCACCACCACCACCACCACCACCTAATTTAACTAGTGGATCTCTTGTTAAGCTTTCATACATTATTTAGTAATAAACTTATTCTAAACCCTAACACTTATATTTTTCTTTTTTGTTCTACTTTGTGATTGATCGACAGAGGTGTGTGACAGCCCACTGGTGTCCAATCTGTCACCGTCATCCTTCAGAAGCTCCTCCCAACTTTCCAGCAGCCATGGGCCAGGCTTCGCAAAGCTGAACAGGAGAGAAGGTGAGAAAGAGTTACCGCTGTTGGTTTTGACTGGACCGAAGTCAAGATTGAAAATAGCTACAGAACATAAAGGCCCTTGGCTTAAAACTTGGCTGTGTGCTATGCAAGATCTCAACTTTTTCACTGATACCCACTGTCAAAATGCATGAAACAAACTAAGACATATGTTTAAGCTAAACTGGATGCAGGCACTCTCATTACCTCTACAGGGAATTATTTGACTGGGATAATCGTGATTTAGACTTAATATAAATTGATATTGATTTTGTGATATTGTCATGCCTGGTTGTGTGGTACTTTAATGTAGTGGTATTGTCCAGAAACAGGACCTCCTTCTTGAGGCTGGTGAATAAGGAGCAGGGAGTCTGACAGAGAGTCAGCAGTCCTGATTTCAGCTCCTTGTGTTACTGAGGAGCTAATCTTCTCTGTAGATCCCTGTTCACCTCAATGCAGCAGAGAGACCCTGGATAACAACAGGAGGCAGAGCAGAACACATCAGACACAGTCTCAGATGGACTGACACATACAGACAGATGTATCACTGGTGACTAGGCTAATCACTCTAATCTCTGAGAGAGAGAGAGAGAGAGAGAGAGAGAGAGAGAGAGAGAGAGAGAGAGAGAGAGAGAGAGAGAGAGAGAGAGAGAGAGAGAGAGAGAGAGCAGGAGAATTAAAGCAGGTCAAAGTGAAAGTAAGACAGACAGTGACTGTGACCAGAGTGAAAGAAGGAAATGGATAAAAAGGGATTCAGGGCAATAATTTCAACATCATTTCAAAGGAGGGAAGGGAAACGGAGGGAGTAAAATGTATTCCCTTCCATCTGTGTTTTATATAGGAGGATATTGGGCGTATATTGGAGTGGTACATCACAGACTCCCGAGGAGGCCCCCTCCATCTCTCAGAAGAATAGATCTGAATTGTGATTGCTCCACAGCCAAAATAAAACCCCGGGGGGGGGGGGGGGTGCTGGATGCTGATGTGTGGCTTTGAGAGAAAAAATAAAAAAGAGAGGTTGTTTTGGAGCTTTCTGATTGGAAGGGGATGGCTGGTTTATCCCAGTATCAAAACCCAGAGTGAGCTGGGAATCTGGGGTGCTTCTCTTTTTTTCTTTTTCTTTGTCACATAATCCAGATCTGAATGGATTCAATCTCGGTGTGTTTAATGGTAAAGGCTGTAAGCAAACATAGAGTCTCCATTCCCTCATTGCAGCTGGTCCACTCTCCCTGTACACTTAACTGTCTTTGATCTGGGTCAAGATCATGATGTGTATATATATATATATATATATATATTTCAGGTTCTTGGCCCTTGTCGATGAATGTCTTGTAGCTCAGATGTAGAAGGTGAAATCCACAGCAACCCCAGTAGTAATACGAGAACTAGGGGCTGTGACCCCCAAACTGGGAGAGTGGCTCCAGCAGATTCCAGGAAGAACATCTGAGGTCACTGTCCAGAAGTGCGGTCCTAGGAACAGCTAAGATACAGTGCAGAACCCTCAAACTCAAGGCGTCCGGTAGAGGACACGAGTTTGAGGAAGACACACACAAAAAGGGTGAGAGGGAGATTTTCTTTCTCTTTCTCTTTCTCTTTCTCTTTCTCTCTCTCTCTCTCTCTCTCTCTCTCTCTCTCTCTCTCTCTCTCTCTCTCTCTCTCTCTCTCTCTCTCTCTCTCTCTCTCTCTCTCTCTCTCTCTATATATATATATATATATGAGAGAGAGAGATGGGAGACCTCCAGGGAGAACTAAGTTGCTGCTGGAAGTGGTGTTGGTGGGCCAGCAGGGGGCAGTCTTCCCTCTGGTCCTAATGAACAAATCCCAGTGCAGTGATGGAAACACTGTGCTGAAGGATATGCTGTCCTTCAGATGAAATGTTAAACCGAAGTTCTGACTCACAGTGGTCATTAAAGATCCCATGGCACTTTTCGCAAAGCGTAGGGGGTTCCCCAGTGTCCAGGCAAAATTCTGAACCTGGCTTTCTCCATCTGGCCACCTAATCATCCCCCCATGTAATTGGCTCAATGATTTTACTCCCTCTCCACTTCAAGCTGATGTGAGGGAAGCGTTTTGGCACAAAATGGGTACAGTGCATCACTCAGGTGGGTGCCACATATTGGTGGTGGTTGAGGTGAGTTTCCTACATTCACTGTGAAGCCCTTTTGAGTATCAAGATAAAGCGCTATATAAATGTAATCCAATATTACTACTATTATTCATTAACTGTCTGTTTACTGTTTTACTGGTGTTATTTTACTGAACTGCACATATGTGTCTGTTTCAGTATGGGTTTGGTTCAGTGAGTACTTTTATTATATTGTAACGGACTGAGTGACATGTTGGTTTTTGACTGTTGCGATTGCTGGGATTTCCAGGATGTCAATGAGCACGTTGTATTCTATGGCGGTGGTTTGGATGAGATGGCGTACCTATGATTTGCAGAGAGTTAGAGAGGAATTTTGTGTTGTTCCCGTTAGATCTAGAGAGCAAAGTTCGATGATAAGTGGGAACCCAGTGAGTTGGGAGTGCAGAAAACTCAAGGTAAAGCAGAAAAGTTTTTGCTGTCATGGTGTTGGCCAGGGCCCACCGCAGCCTGTGTATTGCTGCTAATAAAGTGCTAGCAAAACCAGTTGATATCTCATAGCCTTCTTATTGAGGGATGCTACAGTTGGTGTCAGAAGTAAAAAGCTTCGCCTATGGGGTTTTTCATCGCCACTTGCTGACTTCTCCGCAACGTGCTAACGGGACTGCTGTGACTGTTCTGTTCTGAGCCAAACCTGGATAGGAGGCTTCTGGTATGCCCCAGTGACTATTGAGGGGACATGCTGTTCTGCGCTGGTTGACACTGGGTCTTCAGCATCCCTGATGTCGTCCGATGTGGTGAAAAATAGAACAATTGTTTTCCCCACCATAGTGAAACTTCAGACAGTCACCAAAGAGCGGGTTCCCATGGGGGGGGGGGGGGGGGCATTAGTTACTCTGGGGGTGAGAGAGAAGTTAGTTTGCTGATTGGTGTGGGTCGCGAACCTGGAGGACTGTAGACTGGGGCTGGATGTTCTCACATCATTGGACTATGTCATTAACACAAGGAGAGGAACTATTACACTTCCAGATGGACATGTCATCCAGATGTTTAAGTGGCTGCCCCAGCCAGGCTGCCCCATGACCCACACCGTTGTAGTGCTGGTAGCTGAGATAACAACCAACATGGCTGCTTGCTGCACCATATTGCTGCAACATATCCAACTACCCCACTTTTCCAAGCCATCCCAGTCATTGCTCCACCCCCTCTGCTGATCCGGGGAGGGCTGCAGACTACCACATGCCTCCTCCAATACATGTCACCAGCTGCTTCTTTTCACCTGACAGTGAGGAGTTTCACTAGGGAGACATAGCGCATGGGAGGATCACGCTATTCCCCCCAGCCCGCCCGCCCCTCCCCGAACAGGCGCCCTGACCGACCAGAGGAGGCGCTAGTGCAGCGACCAGGACACATACCCACATTCGGCTTCCCACCCAGTGCAGACCACAGACATGGCCAACTGTGTCTGTAGGGATGTTCGACCAAGCCGGCGGTAACATGGGGATTCAAACCGGCGATCCCTGTGCTGGTAGGCAACGGAATAGACCACCATGCCACCCGGACGCCCCTAAAAGCAACATTTATCCTTAATTAATATACAAAATCCCTTTCCCATTTTCCAAACTGCTTATCCTGTTCGCAGGGTCACTGGGGTACACTGTACTGGAAAAATCCTGTTATTTATGACCATCTGGCTATATGTTCCTTCATGGTGACAGCTCCATAACACAGCTCTTCCGGTCCCATCCCTGCAACAGTGATATTGGTCTAACATCAGCAGTGTTTGGTGGCTCCACCAGCTACTGCAGATTTATTCAAATCCAGCTGCGTTCTGTTATCTGGTTGGCATATTGGAATAGAAATTTGCTTCAGATTTTTTCCGACGGTTATACTAAAATGGCAAAACTGACATTTTCTCAGCTGTTTGTTGAAGAAATCAATGAATAAACGAATATCTCCATCTCAATTCCCACTCCAGCTTCCTCTGTTAATACAACGTCTCCTCCAGTTGTCCTCAGAGGAGCAGCCTCGTTCTGGTTTTATTTACCAACTAAACAAACAGAAAGGCTGTTAGCAGCCCTGGAATTCCAACTTCACATTGCATCTTAATGAGGGATTTAATCTTGTATCCTCTCAAACATCCTCCCTTTAATTAAATGGTTTAGAAATCTGAAAGTTGGGAGACATAATGGCACCTACTTCTAAACAATTATACAATTCAAGAGCAAGTGGAATTATTCTAAGACAATGGTTGATAAGCCTCATTTCAAGATGTGAGGAAAGTAATGAGAAATAAGTCAATTCAAACTACTAAAATTTTCACCTCACATCTTTGATTCTCAGTGGATTGAGCAAGAATGTGGTTAATTGACTGAATAAAAGCTAAAACTGATGCGTTATAATTCATGTTTTTACTGATGTTGGCATTTTTGCTTAAGAAACATTATTTTATCAGTTTATACTGTTGTGAAAGGCCTGGCAGGGTTTTGCCATTGGTTTGGAGGCAGGGAGAACAATGAGGAACAACATGAGTGAAAATAAGAGACCTTGTTGGACTATTGCTTTCAGCCCTCCCAAAGCAGTTATCAGAGACTGGACTGGGAAAAGGGTGCATGACTGGCTGGCTGCCCTAGGTCAGACTGAGAAGGTCGACACTTGTTCCTGATTCAGGAATCAGAAACAATTTATTGTCATTTTCGTTATGTACTTACGTGCAAAAAAGAAACAAAATTTTGTTTCACCCAGCCCACAACAGTGCAACACAAAAGATAAAAACACATATCCAAAATTTCCAAAAATGACATCACCGAAAACATACAAAAACAAAGAGAACAAAGCCAAAAAAAAAAAACCCAACAGCAACAACACACAAACAGCTAACAACACAGTCCACTCACTGCAACACAGTACAAAAATTTCACTGTCCAGAAGAATGAACGCCAGCCAGGATGACTGTCGGAGCTGCTGGTCTGTATGGGCTAGCAGTTAGCTTAGCCTGCCCCACTTCCACATCCTGTCAGACTGCCCCTTGGTGCTTTCTCTGCGGGTGCACCTCCAGGCAGGGCCATGGTCCTTGGGCCCACAGGATGCAGCAGACCAGGCTGCCCCAGCCGTTCCAATGCCAGCTCTACCAGCCAGACACCTTTGACACACCTCCCCCGCACTCCACATGACAACACAAATGCAGACACAGACAGGAACACTGCACAATCGAGGTGAGGCCGCCGCCAGACTGCCTCGGTGTTTCCTCTCGGGCGCTGCTCCGAGCAGGGCCGTGGTCCCTGGACCCACAGGATACAGCAGACCAAGCTCGCTCAGCCAATCCAATGCCAGCTCTCCCAGCCATTGAATGAAAAAAAGAAATCAAAGATCAAAGTAAAAAATTCACATGATGACACAAATTTAGACGGAGACGACAAAGACACTGCAGAGTCTGTACTCGGTGAAGCTGTTGCAAACATGAGTTCGTGCCGCCATCTTCCTTCCTTGTTCATAGGTTGACTTGTCCTCTCTTTTGATGAATGGAGATCAACAAACCTCTTGCTCTTTGCTTCTCTTTGGCTCTGCACCCTCACTTCCCTCTTCTCAGGTACTGTTACCCTTGTACTACATGTGACACCACAATGTTTACTAATTTGTTTGTATGTCTCTGCACCACGAGGCATACAAATCCTTGTACATTGAATGTACTTAGTGGTTAAAAGGGTTGTGATCCTGAAAATGAACTCTCTCCCACAAGACGTTCGACTCTCTTTCCACCTTCAGATCCCATCTCAAAATGCACTTTTTCAAACTGGCATTTTCAGTCTGATCCCGACTTCAGTGGTTATACCCACATTCAGTTTTGCACATATGATGATTTTATGATGTCTGGTACAGTGCTGCTTGTTTTTAATTGTGTTTTGTAAGGTGTTCTTGAGTGCTCTGAAAGGTGCCCAAAAATAAAATGCATTATTATTATTATTAGTATTATTAGTATTATTATTATTATTTTAGTTCCCATCACTCCATTCCTGGTCCTCGTGTCTCATGTCTTGTCCTGCTCTGACAACACCATTCCAGCCCTAACTCCCATCCAGTTTTCCTGTTACCCATTTGCCCAAAGCTGTTGTTGGTTATTCAGTCAAGTGTCTGTGTATTTAAGTTTGGCTTGTTTGTTGGTTGTTAGAGGGTTCCACGGCTATACCGTGTCACTGGCATGTGCTTGTCATGTATGTTCCTGATACCCCTCTACCACTAAAACTTTTTTAATCTGTTACCGCATCTGCATCTGGGTTCTGAATTCCTGCTTCCCGCTGTGACAGTAAGAGGATATTCTCATAAGATACAGCTTAACACACCATGGAGAGCCGTGGCTTCAGTTCCTTTGGAGACAAAGTGGGGTATGACCTGTGAGAGCTGATAAAGCTTTTTATTTAAGAGCCCGTCCCCACAACCAAAATCTCCCGACCCCAAATACGAACTCCTATATAGTGTTTGTAATATGTTGGCATTTAGGGTGAATCTGAGTCTGACTCAGAACAGCTAGAGTTTTGTTCCTTGCTTCAGCAAAAATGTGGTTTATTATCCAAAGACACGTTTAGGTACTGTAGCGCTTGTGATATTAGAAATGAAACAACTCTTGACTTTGTTCTGTAGTGTTGCTTTGCGTAAGAGAAACAACAAATCATTTTACCTTTCTCTGTCAGTATGGGACACTTAATACAAGCTGACTGGTCTTACTTCTGTCTGCTGTGAGACCAGAGGACCTGAGAGCTTTGATTCAGACAACCTTAACCTGACCACAACAGAGGCTGCCTGGCATCGAGTCTGGCAGCAGGTGTGGATGAAAAGGCCTGATAGGTTATTGATTGGAGATGAATGCTCCTTTTAAAAGAGCCTAAGGGAATGAATGACTCATTAGATGTTTTCCAGCCCCTCCCCCTCCTTATCCTTTTTATCCTTCTTCTCTCTCCCCTTTTTTCCGTTCTCACCTGCTTCGTTCTCTTTGTTCTTTCACTCCAATAATTCTCATTGTCATCCCTCTTTCATGCTGTTCCTGCTCCATCTCTCTTTGTCACTTCTCTTTTCACTCTCACCATTTATTTCCCACCTTCCTAAACTCTTAGTTATCCCTCTCATACTCTTTGTCACTCTTTTCTATTGTTATTTCTCTTGTAATTTATAACTGGCTCCTCTATCGCTCTCTTGCTCCCTGTTTCTGTTGCCCTTTCCTCATCATTTCCCCATCACTCTCCTATTCTCTGAGAAGTTTGTTCTGTTGTAATCACTAGTTTCAGTCTGTCTTAAGTCGCATTTGCTTTGCCAAGAACCAGTTTAACCAACTGTCTTCAAGCCAAATGTTGATAGTGGTATTTAGCACTCAAATAATGTCCCTTTTTCAGCAGGCCATGCTGCCAGTTTTACAATGAAACCACTGCAAATATATTGAAATGAACTCTGAGGGGGAAAAAAAATCATTGTTCCCTCATAATCACCTTCTTAAAGGATTAGATTTGAAAGTAGAATTAAATTTTAATTGGAGTCTGTTGCATGGGGTTGACTGGTTGAGGACTGCCAGCTAATCAGATATTGATCTATGAGCTCATTTGTCCTCCATGATGTCCATTCAGGGTGTTCAGTTGTTGCTCTGCCTAAAAAAACTTTGAACTCAACTGGAAATGTGCCATGCTCTTCCTATAGGACATGTCCAGCCCATCTCAGCATGGTGCGGCTGTCAGTGCTGCATTGGGCCCATTAGCTTCTTGTTAGGCCACTGTGCCTTTCTGTCCACCTGACATGTTATCAGGTTGTGAAATTGTCAAAACCTGTATGGTGGGCTTATACAGATGCTCAGATGATGGTCCAATTTACCTGCCTGTCTCTCCGCCTGCCTGTCTTCAAGATACCTGCCTGTCCTTCTTTGTTTCTCCATGCCTGTCTTTCGGACTCTCCTACTGCCTGTCTGTCTTTTTAATGGTCTGTCTATCTTAGGGTCTTGTTTGTCTTCCTGTCTTCCCTCTTTTAATTCTATCTATCTCTCCAGCCATGCTTTTGTATGTCTGGCTGTCTCTCTACTTTACTTTCTGCTTGTCTAAGCTACCTGCCCGGCTGTCTTTTTTATTACCTGTCTTTTCTGTGCATTTGCTGCCCACCTGTCTTTTGACTGTCATTTCTACCTCCGATCCTCAACTTTGTTTGTTTGTTTGTTTTTTCTATTCAACTGTATCTGTTTAGCCACCCTTTACAGAACAAACACATGAAATTACCATGTTGTATCACATGTAGTCATGTTATCACCAGGGCCGTTGCAGGGGGGGCCTATGCAAACTTGACATGCAAGGTCCCTGCTCGTTGACATACGTGCATGAATCACAGTCACATGCACATTAGTAATAATCTCGGTGCAATACAATTTTAACAAGTAGAATAATACAGCACTATCATGTACATAGTCTCAACTATGACTTTTTGCTATTATAATCTTTCCAAAATCAACTGTAAATCTATTGGCTTTACACCAAGTCAGCTCAGCTGTCACTTTATGTTGGCATGTTGAAGTATGACAGTATGTTAAAATTCAATATGTCAGGTCTATAGCCTACATTTAATTCACATTTTAGATAATTTTTCAGACTGATCATTACACGTAGCTTATGGTCACGGTCACATGCAGCCGCTAGCTTTGGACACCTGCTCAGCAACCACATCTCTGGAGGTGTTGACAATTTTATCGGCGAGCCTCACAGTGACTTATGGAATTTTTCTGGATTTTTTTTTCCTTTTCCCAACATCCAACTCGTGTTTACGAAATCGGTCACCCTCTCGTGCAGCCGACATTGTTTCCCCTTCTCCTCCTTCCTTGCAGCGAGCTGCGAAATAGAACATGTACTGTGTAATGACGCAAAGAAAAAAACCTGAATAATTTGTTAGATTTTTTTCATGTGACCTTGACTATGCATAGTCGAATTGACACACAGGAATTTCATTTTAGAAGCATGTTGGGTCAAGAACAGTCTTAAAACTACTGCAGGATTGCAGACTAGGCGTGAGACCCAAGAGGTGCGAGGCCCTATGTGGTTGCACACTTCACACATCCCATGCAATGGTTCCAGTTATCACATGTGAAGCATATGTTCTGTGCACTTTAACATATTTTTATGTGTTATACAAGTTATGTAACAAGTTGTGTTGTCATATGAAATTTTCCAAAACCGCATGTTTCCCGAGTGCAAAGCCCATGTGTCTCACATATAGACCAGGTGATAAATGTTACATTTCACGTATGGAGCATTTCATGTGGGATTTTCCACCTGTGAAAGTCACTTTTATGTGAGGAACATTACCGTCTGTCTTTCTCTGACTGTCACTCTTACTCCCTGTCTTTCACTGTAACATGTCTTTCTCTCTCTCCCTTCTTTCTCCCCTCCTGTCCCCTCCTGTCACTTTGCCTTTCTCTCTACCTGTCTGTGTGCTTGGAGCTGTCAGGTGGAATATCAGTGCATTATTGATGATCCAGCTGCATGTTCATTAGTTCTCCATCCAGTTCTTTCAGTGAGGCTGCTGTCCTGACTGGCTTCATGTCATGTTTCCCTTAGACAATGAAACAGAGGGAGAGGATCGTGGCTCTCTGCCTTTTCTCTATTGTTCGGAAGCTCTGAATACCTCAATTTTACATCCGAGAGATGTAAAATATAAAATCCACAGCATGATCACACATATGCCTTGTCGATTGGTCTCAGTTGAATCCACTTTCACATTAAATAACATGACCATACCTCTGAAGAACGTCTGACTATTTCCTGTTTGGTTAAGCCAAAATTATATGTTCATCAGATTAGCTGGTAGAGCAGTAATGTCTGGTTTTTCCTGACCTGTTATTAACCTTAATTACCTCCCTTAGAGGTGGAACCAGCTTTGGTGGCCAAATGGGCAGGGGTGGCAGGTTGAAATGGGGAGGTCTCCTTGATTTAAGCTGACAACCACAACAGAAAGGGCTCTCCAGAAGATTTATCAATTCACCCCATTTCAATTACATCTGATGTGGTGGCACCTGTAAATCTTTTGAACCTGTCTTGCTGTCTGACAGGAATAATTGTGCTGTGTACACAGTTTCTGTCTCTCTCTCTCTGCTGTTTCTGGTGCTTTGCTCCTTCGGCTAATGTGAATCAGGGTGCCTGCACTTTCTCATTTTGCTGTTAGTGGAAATGTCTGCTAGTGAAGTACTTATTAGCCTTGGCCTTTAGTCGTAAAGATCCAGACAGCACAACACCCAGTCAGCCCATAGCGAAACAAACACTGGCCAAGTTTTCACTCTGGCTGGCGAGGCCATTCATTTTACCAGCCTTCATTCAGAGCTCCTTCAATGAAAGACATCTTTTTGTCCAACTCTACTGATTTTTAAAAAGAGAAGAAGACCAGTTCAGACGAGATAATGTACAAATCAATGCCCTGACCCAATGTGCTAACCTATAAGCGGATACCATAGAGGTAATCGCCATTATGAATCTCACAGGCAGCATCATGTACTAAACTACCAGAGCCAGCTGTTAGAGAGCTGAACCTGAGAATGTAAGGCTGATGTTGCATTGATAAAGGTCCATGATGCCTCAAGAAGGCTCAACAATACATTCACTGAATCAGATTGGCTTCAAAATCAAAAAATTAAGAGAACACGATTTATAAATATCCATCATGTCTTATAAAAAAGTATGATAAGCCACAATTGTTTTTTTTCCCGAGACAACCAAACATGTTTAGTTTGTAGCTGAAGAAAGTATTGCCATAAATATATTTCTAAATCAGGTCCTTGCAGAATCAAAGAGAGCAGTGTCTGCATTCTCGGCACAAAGTTGAACACATTTTTGGTGGGTGTCGGACTCCGCCAAGGTTGTCCTTTGTATCCGATTCTGTTTGTGATATTCATGGACAGGATCTCAAGGCGCAGCCAAGGTGAGGAGTGTGTCCGTTTTGGGAACCTCAAAATTGCATCTCTGCTCTTCGCAGATGATGTGGTTTTGTTGGCTTCATCAGAATGCAGCTGAGTGTGAAATGGCCGAGATGAGGGTCAACACCTCCAAGTCTGAGGCCATCGTTCTCTATCGGAAAATGGTGGATTGCTCCCTCTGGGTTGGGGATGATTTGTTGCCTCAAGTGAAGGAGTTCAAGTTTCTCAGGGTCTTGTTCATGAGTGAGGGTAGGATGGAGCAGGAGATTGACAAGCGGATTGGTGCAGCATCAGCAGTAATACAGATGTTGGATCAGACTGTTGTGGCGAAGAAGGAGCTGAGCTGGAAGGCAAAGCTCTCAATTTATCAGTCAATCTTTGTTCCAATCCTCACCTATGGCAATGAGCTTGGGGTAGTGACCAAAAGGGTGAAATCGCAGATACAAGCGGCTGAAATGAATTTCCTGCGTAGGGTGTCTGGGCTCAGGCTTAGAGATAGGTAAGGAGCTCTGACATCCGGAGGGAGCTTGGAGTAGAGCTGCTGCTCCTTCACATCAAAGGAGCCAGTTGAGGTGGTTCGAGCATCTGATCAGGATGCCTTCTGGGCGCCTTCCTTTGGAGGTTTTCCGGGCACGTCCAACTGGGAGGAGACCGCAGGGTAGACGCAGAACTTGCTGGAGGGACTACATGTCCAATCTGGCCTGGGGACACTTTGGGATCCCCCAGGAAGAGCTGGAGGGCGTTGCTGGGGAGAAGGACGTCTGGAGTCCTACTTAGCTTGCTGCCACCGCGACCTGATCCCAGAGAAGCAGCTGATGATGAGATGAGATGAGATATTTATAAATAGAAGTTATATTATTCTACAAACAGTATGCTCCCATTGTAATTGGTGTTGAATCTGCATTTTTAAAACCAAATCACTTGTTGATTGGTTTACATTTGCTTTCAGATTTTAAGACAAAATGAGCCGTATGCTCAAGTCCTACACAGTGTGTAAAGGGGCAAGTGTCGAACATTACAAAAAGAAATCAGTTTTTATAACTAGTTGCATGAGTAACAGTTTTCCAATCATGCAATTTAAGTGTGCAAAGTTATGTGGTCTCATTAAAACAGAAAAAGTTAAGTCTAGTAAATTATAGAATAACACAATTAAGAACCATTTAATTATTAATTAGTCACTAATTACTAATTTGTATTTAACAACCAAGTAGTAAGGTAGAATAATGGAGTTTCACTTAAGATATTTATTTGTAGAAATGTTTTCTTCAGATAAAAACGGATTTGTTTTTGAAGAAAACACTTCAGTAGTTTACTATACTTGTTTGTAAGACACAATGGACATTTGTGTATTTATTTATTTATTTATTGCTCTACGTCTGATTTTGAAATAAATCTGGTTCCATAAATCACCCCATCCTCAGGAAAATCCATAAAACTGGGCCTGTTTCAGATAAGGCCAATATGGAAACTATTTCTCCCCACTACTAAACTCAGGAATACAAACTGCACCATCATCCTGTTACTGGTTCCCACAGGAACAGCTGTTGGATCAAAAAGCAGATAAAATTGACTCAGATTCCATCAAGAAACATGTGCTTTTTCTGCAGCAAGGTTGGCGTGTAGAGTCGGCTACTATAGCAGCATTCCCCAGACCTGGCCATGAATCAACTCCCTGCTCAAGGGAACTTTAACACTAACAGGACTGATGGTTGATATTAATAAGGTGGGTTGAACTCAGATCTTCTGGTCTCACTGATACATTAAACTAACCCACAGTCAGTGGGTAAAAAAAAGTATCTGGTGAATTTATGTGGATTTTAGAAACCATGCTTCATGGAGGCAGGTGGATAAAGGTTTAATTTTACTGTCCTGGAAACAGAGTGCACATCACAGTATGGACAGCATGATGTCAGCTGGTATTTTAAGTAGTCTGTCTCTTTGTTGTCTAGCTTCTTTTAGATAACTATCTTAGCATGCATGCATGTGTGTGTGTGTGTGTGTGTGTGTGTGTGTGTGTGTGTGTGTGTGTGTGTGTGTGTGTGTGTGTGTGTGTGTGTTTACACTGTAGGGGAGTGGTCAGCAGCCTCATCCTTTAAAATTCGTCCATCTGGTGTTTGAGCTCTGAGGCATCACTTTAGCCTGACTCAGCACTTTTCTGCATATATATATATATATATATATATATATATATATATATATATATATATATATATATATATATATATACACACACACACACACACACACACACAAACACATTTTCTGCCCTTTTCAAAATTCAAAGCGTCTTCATGGTGTAGTGGCTCATTTCATCACCTCCAGTTGTTTCTGCTAGGCTGACTCCCCCACACACACACCCCCCTCTCTCTCTCTCTCTCTTCTCTCTCTCTCTCTCTCTCTCTCTCTCTCTCTCTCTCTCTCTCACACACACACACACACACACACACACACAAGCTGCAAATATACACCTCTATCTCCAACATTCCCTTTCTCCACCCTGCTCATTCTCTCTGTCCAAACAACCGACCACCACACCTTCCTACCACACTTCCTCCTTTTGGAGCGTGAATTCACTGCTCTACAGACCCTCACTGGTGTCTGTGTGAGGAAACATGAAAAACGACTGATACCCAGCTTGTCTACAACTAATCAATATGTTACTTCAAAGCTCTTTATTGATCTTATTTACCCAGATCAGGCCAGATGAAACTTTAAAGATTACTGTGAGGAAAATGGGTCGTTGCTGCAGCAGCATGTAGATCAACACAAACAAATGGAAAGTAATGAAGGTGAAAAAACAGTCACAAGCAATAAACAGGAACCAAATACCCCATAATAAACAGATCTATAGATAGAGAACAAAGAAACGGACTCAGTTGGAAGTACTGTTGATGTACGGCAAGAGGGTTCTGTTTTCAGGCTCTCTTGTAATTTACATGGGTTTACTTTGGATACTCTGGTTTCCCCCCAAAATCCAAAGACATGAATGGTAAATAAGCAGCTGCAACACAACATCATTAACAGGGTAAAAATGACCTGTCTAAACTCCTTATTTTCTTTTGGGTGTTCAGCTTTTCTCCAACAGGCCAAATACAACAATGTTGGGTCAATTGGATTGCCCCTGGATATAAACGGCAAAAAGTGTTTGAGTAACTGTGTGTTCAAGTTCCGTTTAAGTTTATTAGGTAATTTAAAGCAGCTGTAGACAAAGTAGTGTTTCCAAGTGTTTTTATTGTTTGTGCCTCTGTCGCAAAGACAACCGAGTCACTTTCCATTTATTAGCAGCCTGGCTACTGTCCAAAGCAAGAAACATCCGTAAGAATCCCAATTTGAACTAGAAACCCCGGACTCAGTGCTATGATAAAGACAGAGTAAAATATCCGGTAGTATTGATAAGTAGGCAGGTTGTGTTACTTATAGATCAAGTAGAAAAAAATGCCAACCGAATGTTGGTTTTGGAACACCTCAAGTCCCGGGTATTGTATCGAACTCTGTTTCCGCATTGAAATCTGTTCTAGCCAGAGTTTGATAACAACACCGGGATGCTTGATTGACCTTAATCTAATCTTAACCCAAGTTAAACGTGACCTGACCCCAAGCTCAACATAATGCTTACCTTAACCTAATCATAAGCGGTAGCTAACCTGTTTCCATGCGAATGCTTTTGTCTGGCTAGGGGGGAAACAGACCTCGATGGGGAAACAGAGTTCTGTACAACACTGGAACTCGCTCCATCGAGTGAATGCCCATCCAAAATTCACTCGTTTTATCTCTGTTACTGCTACTCTCTCTCTCTTTGCCTTCTTTGCCTCCTCCAGTGTGCTTTTTTCTCTTGCCGGATGGAGTTCCACTGTCACTTTGAACATACTTTGAAAGACCTAGGGTGCTGCTCGTATGGCGACTGGTAGCAGGTTCTTCATGTCAAAGAGCATTTTTTTATTGTTACTGTTGTTTTATGTTGTCTCGTCCTAAGTGGGCTAATTTCTGAGTGTTTTTAAGTCCTAAATGTTGTTTTTGAGTCAGTTCAGAGATGAAGATTTTATATTACTTGCTTTAGGTGATGCTCAGAAATTCTGTGTGGAGTCACACACTCTCAAACAATCCAGTGCATGCATGCGTTTCTCCTAAATCTACTGTGGAATCGCCAGACCCTGGATCCTACACTTTCCTCATGGATCTTTAACATAAATTGGGAGATATTTAGTGACCCTGTGATCACAAGAAATTAGTTCAAGAAAGTAGCCTATATCAGGAAAATAGGAGAGAAAAGTGGCATGCGTCAACGTTTACAGAAGCAATTACAAAACAATCGCCTTCTCCTGCCTTCCGTAATCCTGGCCAACATCCAATCATTGAGGAATAAACTGGACAAACTTCAAGGGAATATAAATTATCTACGTGAATGCAGGGATGCTTGTCTCATGGCATTCACAGAAACATGGCTTATAGACTTCAGACTCTGATGCTTCCTTGGATATAAATGGCTTCGGGCTCCCATACAGCTGGATAAAGATAATGAGGTAACACAGAAATGGCAGGGAGGGGGTGTGTGCCTGAACATCAACTGCAGATGGTGCAACAATTTTGTGCACCATTTTCAGTTGTGTTTACCAAATATTGAGCTCTTGTCCGTGTCGGTGAGGCTTTTATCTCCCGAGGGAATTCCCTCAGGTGTTTATCACCGTTGTTTATATTCATTCTAAGGCTAATGCAGAAGTCACAGTGAACACCATCTTCAGAGTGGTACAGACACTTCAATCCACCTCACCTGATGCCTCCAATATTATGCTGGGAGACTTTAATCACAGTAACTTAAAGAAAACGCTGAACAGTTTTTATGAATGTCAGCTGTCTTACGCAGCATAATAAAGCTCTGGACCTCTGTTATGGTCCATAAGGGAACATATAAGTCCGATGTGGGCCCTGCCCCTGGATCCTCCGATCACAATTCTTTGCATCTTCTACCCATTACAAGGCTGTGTTGAAGAGAGAAGGTACACAAAAGGCAGGTGAAGGTCTGGAATGATGATCCCTCTCTTGCCCTGCAGGGGTGCTGCGACTGCACGAACTGGTCAGTGTTTACAGAATCCTCAGACAATATAGATGAGTTAACAGTTGATTTTAAAGTCTTATTGCTCACTTCTTCTTTTTTTCATTAGAAATACGGTGCATGAGAACATGAGAAAACAAACAATGTCAGTTTAACAATGAGTGTCACAGTTAAAACATAGCTGCATAATAATAACAATATAATCAAAGTACTGTGCATCTCAATGGATAAAATAACAAGCCATACTGTCTGCCTTTTTAAAGGTGTTTTCATGTTATAGAATAAAGCAAAGCAAAACAAAACATAGTAAACTAGAGATAAGTAAATAAGTGAATTAATTAAATAGTTGATCAATTAATTAGTTAATTAAAACCGAAACGGACCAGTGGGGGGGGGGGGCAACCTTGGCGGAGTCTAACACCTACCGAAAACATGTTTGACTTTGTGCCGAGAATGCAGACACAGCTCTCACTTTGGTTATACAAGGACCGGATGGCTTGTAGCAACTGCCCCGGTACCCCATACTCCTGGGATACCCCCCACAGAGTGCCCCGGGGTATGATCGTAAGTTTTCTCCAAGTCCACAAAACACATGTAGACTGGCTGTGACGATTCTTGGGGGGGTGTGTGGGAGATTTGCTTGATATATCTGCATAGCTACGAAAAATACCATCCTATACAGGTCTTTAAAAATTTCAGACCTTTGTCATGCCATACAGAAAAAGTTGGGTCTGTAAACGTGGGTTGAAATAAATGATTCATTAGTAAGGGAGCTTAAGTAGATGTTGAAATAGCTTTGAAATGCCTCCTGAATTGGCACCAGATTTTGAGAGTAGATCTTACCACTGGGTTATTTGTAAAGCCAGAGGGGTTGGTTGGAATAGAAGAGGTAAGTAAAGCTTTTAGGGAAAATGAAACACAAGACAATGTCTCTAACTTACACCACTGCAGATCTGTTACTTTAAACCAAAATTAAATTTTGTGGATGTGTGCCACCCAATAATACTACAGTTGAAAATGTGGGAGAGATAGTCCACTATTGAATCTCTATCTTTGAAGTACAGATTTGCAGATTATGGGAGCCTTTCCACACAATAGAAAGCTAGAAATAGCTTGATCAATTGTCTTAAAAAAAACTTTTTGGCAGGAATAGGGGGAGACATTGGAACAGAAACAGGAATTTAGGGAAGATGTTCATTTCAACTGTGTTAATTCTTCCAGTCAACGACAGAGGTAAAGTTCCCCAACTTTGAAAGTCAGAATTCATTTTAGACACTAAGGGGAGAAATTGGCAGAAAAGAGGGTGGTTAATGTCCTGGTTACATTGATTCCCATGTATTTAAAGCCAGAGGGGCTCAATTTAAAAGGGATATCACACTGTTTAATTTGTAATGCCGGAGCATTGATAAGAAAGCATTCAGTCTTGGAGATATTTACTTTATAGCCTGAGAATGTGCCAGATCCCTGAAGGATGGAAAGAATAGCTGGTATAGAATCTGAGACATACAACAGAAAATCATCAGCATAAAGTGATAGCCTGAATTCCATGCCCAATCGTGATATCCCAGTAAAAATGGGAGAGGACCTTAGACAGATTGACAAGGGCTCTATTGCTAGCGCAAACAATAGGGGGGGAATAAGGGAGAACCCCAACAGATGCCATGAAACAAAGTGGAAAAAAACTGGATTGAATGTCATTGGTGGAGATACTAGCTTGTGGATATGTATAAAGTAGCCATAGCCAGGAAATTAATACATTTCCCAGCCCAAATTTACTTAGTACAGCAAACAAGTAATCCCATTCAACCATGTGGAATGCTTTTTCAGCGTCGACTGAGATCACTACTTTGGGGGTCATTGTGGTACTTGTAGAATAAATAATATTCAAGAGGGTACATACATTATAGAACAGCTGGCATCCCTTTATAAATCCAGTTTGTTCCTCTGAAACAATAGTCTGGAGGATATTTTTCAAGTGATTGGCCAGAACCTTAGCAAGGATCTTAGCATCTGCATCTATTAAGGATAGAGGTCTGTAAGAGCTGCAGAGATTTGGGTCTTTGTCTGTTTTTAGAAGCAGACTTATGGAGCCTTGTCTTACAGTAGGAGGGAAAGAGCCTTGTTGCAGTGATGTCTTATATACAGAATGCAAAAGTGGGGCCAGATTAGCCTGAAAGCTTAAAAAATTCAACTAGAAATCCATTTGGGCCAGTCCGCGGTGGTGTAGCGGTCTAAGCATCGGCTTTGTGTCGACGCAGTTGCCCACTGGGGACCGGGGTTCGCGCCCCGGTCTCGTCAGATCCGACTATGGCCGGACTCGATGACGCAGCAATCTTTGGCAACGCTGTTTTCGGGAGGGGGCGGAGTCGGCTTGTGTTCGTCACGTGAATGCGTCTCTGTGTGTGTCGGAAAAAAAAGTGGTTCGGCCTGGAGGCGCCTTGTCACGAAAGTGGGGAGGCGTCTCCTTCGAGACTGCTGGCCGGAGAGATGCAGTTGGCGAACGCATGCAGTACGAGGGTGGGTGTTTGAATTAAAATAAGGATCGATTGGCCACTAAATTGGGAGAAATCAGAAATAAATTTAAAAAAAAGAAATCCATTTGGGCCAGGAGCTTTATTGTTTTGCATGCTTTTAATAGTGAAGGTGATTTCCTCTACAGTTAATGGTGAACTGAGTTCTTTAACAACCTCAGGGTTTTATAACAGGGAAATTGAGACTATTTAAAAAGAAGTATTCATTTTGGTGGTGTCAGATGAAGATTCACACTTAAAAAACGAAGAATAAAATGAGCAAAAGACAGAGTTGATGGTGGTAGGGTCAATATGCAACATGCCTGATGAATCTTTTATCTGAGGGATCATACGAGAGGCTGCCTGGCAACATAGCTGGTGAGCCATGAGCAGACTTGCCTTATTGCCATGCTCGTAATATGTGGAGCGTGAACGCAAAAGAAGGTGCTCTGCATCAGTGGTTGTGATAGGATCAAATTCAGTCTGCAACTTAACATGACATTTGAGTAAACTGGGAGAGGGGCAAGTAGCAAGTTGTTGATCCACTTTATTATGTTAATAGAGAGCTCTCGCAGTATGGCTTTATGGGTTTTATTCAAATGCGCAGAGTAGGAGATAATTTGACCCCGTAGGTATGTTTTTAGTGATTCCCACAGCAATGAGTAAGCGAAATGTTCCATCTTGTTCTGATTTGTAGCAATAAAATCATCAATTGAGGCTGCGATACATTTATTGAATTTATCATCTGACAAAAGCAAAGTATTGAACCTCCGTAATGCCGAGTACCGGGGTCGTGGGGGAAACTGACTATCCAAAGAAAGAGAGGTATTGTCAGAGATAACAACATGATGGTATTTAATGGTCAACACATTGGAAATTAGTTTGGCATCAATGAAATAATAACAGTCCAAGAGAAAGACTGATACATGTGTGAAAAGAACGAATATTCCTTGGTATGGGGGTTATAAAATCTCCAAGGATCAATGCAACCATTCTTAGACATGAAATCAGAAACTGATCTCGACATTAATGATGGGGTCAGGATTTGGGGATTAGAGTGATTCTAGACAAGGATCAATTATGCAATTCATGTCCCCTCCAAATATAAGGAGGTTGTTATTTAACAGAGAGAGAAATTCAAACAGACTATTCAAAAAGTGTGGGTCATGAAATTGGAAGCATAAATAGATATTAACTAATAAAATGGGAACATGAGACAGGATACTGGAGACAATTAGATATCTGCCATTTTTATCAGATATAACTTTGGAGACTGAAAACTCAATTGACTTGCTAATTAAAATAGCAACTGCTCTGGCTTTAGAGTTGAAATTTGAGTGAAACACCTCAGATACCCATGGGCATTTTAATCTCACCTGGTCCTTGGTACACATATCGGTCTCCTGCAGAATCAGTAGGTCAGCTTTAAGTAGTTTCAAATGAGCAAATACCCTCAATCCCTTAATAGGTCTCCCCATAGTACCTTTAATATTCCAGCTCACAAACCTCACAAGAGAGCCAATAAGTGGGATTCCTGAATTGCTTGTATTAGTGGCCATTTATTAAATAATTAGAAAGAAGTGAGCATGAAACCCACCCCCATCACTTGGAAAAGGAGAAAAGAAGTCATGTCGATTTTATTTGTATAGTCCAATATCACAAATTACAAATTTGCCTCAAGGGGCTTTACAGCAACACAACATCCTGTCCTTAGACCCTCACATCGGATAAGGATAAAAATCCCTAAAAAACCCTTTAACAGGGAGAAAAAATAGGAAGAAACCTCAGGGAGAGCAACAGCGGGATCTCTCTCCCCCAAGATGGACAGCGTGCAATGGATGTTGTGTTTACATAATTTACAGAATACAACATTGAAAGAGGATAACAGAATTGTAATGGAATTATACAATGCATGAAGAACATGATGAGCAGGATGCCAAGCAGTGTCCAGATGCTACCGGAACAGCCCAGGACCCAAGCCACACGACCAGCATCACCATGTTAAAAAAAAAAGGCAACACAAACTGCTATCGGACATTCAGTCATTCATTCATTATCCAAGCCACTTATCCGAATTCGGGTCGTGGGACACTGGAGTCTATCCCAGCAGTCACTGGGCAGCAGGCGGGGGAGACACCCTGGACAGGCCGCCAGTCTATCACAGGGCCAACACATTCACACCTAGGGACAATTTAGTATGACTGATTCACCTGACCTACATGTCTTTGGACTGTGGGAGAGGAAACCAGATGCTATCGGACAGAAGAGCCCAAATACCAAACAGCCCCTCGCCCTCCCCCCATAGTATTTACAATGACCCCATCCCCAAACCATGGAGAACCCAGTGTTAGCGCCACAATGAGTCAAATCCTTAACAGACATGCTTATGGCTTTTGACCTAATAGTAGCAGTTAGACTTTGGTTTGGGCTCCTGCAAGCCTAATGATAAACAACAAGGCAAAAATAAATAAATTCACTTCAAAATCATATAACTTGGTCTGTGGAGTAAAGAATGAGTAATTTTCCATACTAATTGAGAGGTACACCATAAACATTATATGACTTTTTATTGATCACTTTTAAGGCTTTAAACGGTCTTGCATCTGCATGCACTTCCAATTTAATGACCTGGTTATGCCCTCTTGAACACACAGATGGAGCCCTGCTGGTTATTCCGAGGTCACAATTTGTCACAAAGGGTGATAGGGCTTTTAACTGTTAGAACCCCCACACTATGGAACTCTCTTCCTATTGAACTCAGACAAACTTAGTCTCTACCTTCTTTTAAAACTCTTCTTAAAACTTTTCTCTTTCTGAAAGCTTTTGCAAATTTTTAAAATTAATTTTCATTCATTCACCTTCAGCCGCTTCTCTGGTCGTGCTGGCAGCAAGCTAAGTAGGGCACTCCAGGTGTCCCTCTCCCCAGCAACATCTTCCAGCTCCTCCTGGGGGATCCCAAGGTGTTTCCAGGCCAGATTGGACATGTAGTCCCTCCGGCAAGTTCTGTGTATACCCCGGAGTCTCCTCCCAGTTGGATGTGCCTGGTAAACCTCGGAAGGAAGGTGCCCAGGAGGCATCCTGATCAGATGCCCAAACCATCTCAACTGGCTCCTTTGACGCGAAGGAGCAGCAACTCTACTCCGAGCTCCCTCCGGATGCCGAGCTCCTCACCCTATCTCTAAGGCTGAGGCCCAGACACCCCATGGAGGAAACTAATTTCAACCGCTTGTATCCGCGATCTCACCCTTTCAGTCACTACCCAAGTTCATCACCATAGGTGAGGGTTGGAACGAAGATTGACTGGTGAATTGAGAGCTTTGCCTTCCGGCTCAGCTCCTTCTTCACCACAACGGTCCAGTCCAACATCCGCATTACTGCTGATGCTGCACCAATCCGCTTGTCAATCTCCCACTCCATCCTACCCTCACTCGTGAACAAGACCTTTGTTTTTGTTTTTATTAATACTCTTTTTATTTTTACTCCTACTTTTATCCTTATTTTTATTTTTGCCTTGTCTGGTTTTATTTATTTTTGTAAAACACTTGGGAACATTGTATTAGAAAAGTGCTCTATCTACTACTACTTTCGGCTGCTCCCGTTAGGGGTCGCCACAGCGGATCATCCGTTTCCATTTCTTCCTGTCTTCTGCGTCTTCCTCTGTCACACCAGCCACCTGCATGTCTTCCCTCACCACATCCATAAACCTCCTCTTTGGCCTTCATCTTCTCCTCTTCCCTGGCAGCTCCATATTCAGCATCCTTCTCCCAATATACTCAGCATCTCTCCTCCACACATGTCCAAGCCATCTCAATCTTGCCTCTCTTGCTTTGTCTCCAAACCGTCCAACCTGAGCGGTCCCTCTAATATAATCGTTCCTAATCCTGTCCTTCTTCGTTACTCCCAGTGAAAATCTTAGCATCTTCAACTCTGCCACCTCCAGCTCCGCCTCCTGTCTTTTCGTCAGTGCCACTGTCTCCAAACCATATAACATAGCTGGTCTCACAACCATCTTGTAAACTTTCCCTTTAACTCTTGCTGGTACCCTTCTGTCGCAAATCACTCCTGACACACTTCTCCACCCACTCCAACCTGCCTGCACTCTCTTTTTCACCTCTCTACTGCACTCCCCGTTACTTTGGACAGTTGACCCCAAGTATTTAAACTCAGATGTCTTTGTCACCTCCACTCCTTGCATCTTGACCATTCCACTGTCCTCTCTCTCATTCACGCATAGGTATTCCGTCTTGCTCCTACTGACTTTCATTCCTCTTCTCTCTAGTGCATACCTCCACCTCTCCAGGCTCTCCTCAACCTGCACCCTACTCTCACTACAGATCACAATGTCATCCGCGAACATCATCGTCCATTGAGACTCCTGCCTGATCTTGTCCGTCAACCTGTCCATCACCATTGCAAACAAGAAAGGGCTAAGAGCCGATCCTTGATGTAATCCCACCTCCACCTTGAACCCATCCGTCATTCCAACCGCACACCTCACCATTGTCACACTTCCCTCATACGTATCCTGCACCACTCCTACATACTTCTCTGCAACTCCTGACTTCCTCATACAATACCACACTTCCTCTCTCGGTACTCTGTCATAAGCTTTCTCTAAATCTACAAAGACACAATGCAACTCTTTCTGGCCTTCTCTATACTTCTCAATCAACATTCTCAAAGCAAACATCGCATCTGTGGTGCTCTTTCGTGGCATGAAACCATACTGCTGCTCGCTGATCGTCACCTCTCCTCTTAACCTAGCTTCTATTACTCTTTCCCAAATCTTCATGCTGTGGCTGATCAACTTTATACCTCTGTAGTTGTTACAGTTCTGCACATCGCCCTTGTTCTTGAAAATCGGTACCAGTATGCTTCTTCTCCACTCCTCAGGCATCCTCTCACTTTCCAGGATTGTGTTAAACAATCTAGTTGGAAACTCCACTGCCATCTCTCCTAAACATCTCCATGCCTCCACAGGTATGTCATCAGGACCAACTGCCTTTCCATTCTTCATCCTCTTCATAGCTGCCCTCACTTCCTCCTTGCTAATCCGCTGAACTTCCTGATTCACTATCCCTACATCATCCAACCTTCTCTCTCTCTCATTTTCTTCATTCATCAGCCCCTCAAAGTATTCCTTCCACCTTCTTAGCACACTCTCCTCGCTTGTCAGCACATTTCCATCTCTATCCTTGATCGCCCTAACTTGCTGCACATCCTTTGCAGCTTGGTCCCTCTGTCTAGCCAATCGGTACAAGTCCTTTTCTCCTTCCTTAGTGTCTAATCTGTCATACAACTCACCATACGCCTTTTCCTTTGCCTTTGCCACCTCTCTCTTTGCTTTACGCCGCATCTCCTTGTACACCTGTCTACTTTCTTCATCTCTCTGACTATCCCACTTCTTCTTTGCCAACCTTTTCCTCTGTATAATTTGCTGTACTTCCTCATTCCACCACCAAGTCTCCTTGTCTTCCTTCCTCTGTCCTGATGACACACCAAGTACCTTCCTAGCTGTCTCCCTCACTATTTCTGCAGTGGTTTTCCAGCCATCTGGCAACTCTTCACTACCACCCAGTGCCTGTCTTAACTCCTGCCTGAACTCCACACAACAGTCTTCCTTCTTCAACTTCCACCATTTGATCTTCGGCTGTGTCTTCACTCGCTTCCTCTTCTTGGTCTCCAAAGTCATCCTACAGACCACCATCCGATGCTGCCTGGCTACGCTCTCCCCTGTCACCACCTTGCAGTCTCCAATCCCTTTTAGATGGTGCCTTCTACATAAGATATAGTCCACCTGTGTGCACTTTCCTCCACTCTTGTACGTCACCCTGTGTTCCTCCCTCTTCTTGAAATATGTATTCACCACAGCCATTTCCATCCTTTTCGCAAAATCGACCACCATCTGTCCTTCCACATTTCTCTTCTTGACTCCATACTTTCCCATCACCTCCTCATCACCTCTGTTCCCTTCACCAACATGTCCATTGAAGTCCGCTCCAATCACCACTCTCTCCTCCTTGGGTACCCTCTCCACCATGTCGTCCAACTCATTCCAGAATTCTTCTTTTTCATCCATCTCACACCCAACTTGCGGGGTATATGCGCTGATAACATTCAGCAATAAACCTTCAATTTCCAGCTTCATACTCATCACTCTGTCTGACACTCTCTTCACCTCCAGCACGCTCTTGATATACTCTTCCTTCAGAATTACCCCTACCCCATTTCTCCTCCCATTCACACCATGGTAGAAGAGTTTGAACCCACCTCCGATACTCCTGGCCTTACTCCCCTTCCACCTGGTCTCTTGCACACACAGTATGCCTACCTTTCTTTTTTCCATCATGTCAGCCAGCTCTCTCCCTTTACCAGTCATAGTGCCAACATTCAAAGTTCCAACTCTCACCTCCACATGCCTACCCTTCCTCCTCTCTAGCTGCCTCTGGACATGCTTTCCTCCTCTCCTTCTCCTTCGCCCAACAGTAGCATAGTTTCCACCGACACCCTGCTGGTTAACAGTACCGGTGGCGGTCGTTGGTAACCCGGGCCTCGACCGATCCGGTATGTAAGTCTTATTTATGATCCGCATATTTGATTTGGCAAAGATTTTACGCCGGATGCCCTTCCTGACGCAACCCTCCCCATTTGTCCGGGCTTGGGACCGGCAATAAGGATGCACTGGCTTGTGCATCCTCAGTGGCTGGGTTAGAAAAGTGCTCTATAAATAAGTTTATTTATTATTATTATTATTATTATTCATTATTATTTCTTTCATGTTTCTGTTTTACATCCTGTAGAGCCGGGTCCAAACTATGGACCTGAGGCACTATAGGGCAGATGTCACTTGATTGACAGTACTTGTCGTAATATGTGGGCTGTTCCAAGTTATTATTATTATTATTATTATTATTATTATTATTATTTAAATAAAAATGAGTCAACAAACTCACCCCACAACCCCTTATATTTTGTATGGGAATCAATGATAACATATTTTCAAACACTTTAACTTATCAGTACTTCTTTTTCCTTTTCTGATTATGTTCTGTGTCTTCTAGCATGTTCTCTGCTGATGATCCTCTGTTGTTAAACTATTCAATCTGATGCACAACACTTTGAAAGGTGTACCAACAAACCAACCAAGAGTTCAACTCATCGGTGTTGTAATTGCAGGCCTTTATTGATGATGTTTTAAATGGCAGAGTATACAAGCCTACTTGCTTGCCTCACAAGTGATCAATAGTTAACATTACAGCCTCTTATTGATGATTCTTTTATGGGAAAGGGTGTCTGCCCATTGGCGTTGTGTACAACAAATCAATAACTTAGACCACGACCCCGTATTGATGATTTTTTTTTCGGGGGGGGGGGGTGCCGGCTGTGAGACATACTATGCAGTGGATAGAGGAGAAGGTCTGGAGCACACAGTTATTAGTAAAACTATTTCAATAGTGCAAACAGTTAACATTTCAAAATGTCCAAGCTTATATCTCAGCCAGATCAACTCAACTACCGATGTGCAGTCAGAGACAGTCTGACTCAGATGAATAAGGGCAAATGTTACATTGCTGCATAGAGCCAAAATTTTAAATTGTTTGCACCAATTAAAATATTACTATTAACCGTCTGCTCCAGACCTTCTTCTTTATTCAGCTTGTCTGTCCTGTGGCACCGTGTAGAACTCTCCACACCCCTCAGGTCGACCATCGTAGTGCTCCAGAGGAGAGATGTGGGGCTTGTGCTGGTGTGGGGGACCAGGGTCGGTGTCCAACGGAGCGTGGGTCCTGGTGGTGGCTTGGGCTGTCTGCTGCCGAGATGTTGCTAGCTGTTTGAAAGTGATTGACATCTCCCGCAGCGAATCACTGATGGCCCTCAGGCCCTGGTCGTGGCATGGGAGGGTCGATAGGATCTGCCGTCTTCCAGCTGAGTTCATTACTGCCTTAGCGTTCTGTTAGGGTTTTGGTTTGGGGTTGGATCCAACTGCAGAAAACAACAGACTGAAACCAGACTTTAAACAATAATTCAATCTTTACTTGACTTGAGTAATAAAATTAGGAACAAATAAAAGGTAGTATACAGAACAGCCCAGAATACCTGAACTTCGAAAAAAATATAAACAAAGGGGGTGAAGGTCTTAATGAGGCTACTTAAACTAAAAATGAAAGATATTTGCGAGGCAAGAAAACCATAGTCACGACCGGTGTACTAATTATGGCAAAAGAGCTGTGAAAACTGAGCAAGGGAGTGAGTGAAGTGAGCGGTTTAATTAATGGAAAACAGGTATGCCAAAATTAACTGTAATGAATGAAGGTGTACCAGCAGACAATAATACATAGTGATTCGTGACTGGACATGAAGAATCAGTGAAGGGGATCATCTAGTGGTATCCCAGGATACTGGATCCCAGAGTCATAACAGTGGACCTGTTTGAAAATGCATTTCATGAAGAATACATTACTTTTGTCTGTTTTTGGATCCTACTGATGATGCTGCTTTTTGAAGCTTGCAGGGATAATTCAGCCCATTACCTGGTGCTTATTTCCAGTTTGTAGATGAGAGCACATTTCTACATCATTAATATTGCTGTCATAGTTGTGTGATTTGGGTCATTGGTGCTCTCCCATCCCCTGATTGGTGTTTTGGTTCACCTGCGCCCATGTGCGTCAGTGACCCTGATTGCCCGGCTTCACTCACCTCCCCTTTCTCTGATTGGCTGTCTGGTTCCTGCCCTGTCCTGGACACCTGTGCCCAATCTCCCTCCCTTTTCTCTGATTGGCTGTACGGGTCCTGCGCACCTGTGCCCACCTGTGCCAAATCTCCCTCCCCTTTCTCCCATTGGCTGTACGGGTCCTGTGCACCTGCGCCCAGTCTCCCTGATTGGCCTCCCCTGGGTATATATGCCCCTTAGATGCTCGGGTTCTTGGACGGTTAGTCTCATGCATTCACTGAGATACTCTCAGAAACACTCACTGAGACTCTTCGTCACCAGCTCGCCATGTCATCTTGTGTGCTTTCCTGCTGTCTGTATCTGCCATCTGTTCCTGCTGTTTGTAAATGTTTTTGTTATTAAAGCTTTGTTCAAACCCAGCCTGTCCTTGCAGTCTGCATTTGGGTCCTCTCTTGCCCGCGACAGAACAAACTAACCAAACATGGACCCAGCAGACCTGCTCAGCCTGCTGTATTCGTATGAGGATTTTGGTGTGTCGAGGGACACTTTCCTCCACGAAGAACCAGGCTTCTTTGACCTTATCACCGTACTCTGGAAGCAGGACCCTGATGTAGCCCAAGAAGTGGCTTTCTTCAGGTGGAAATTCCATTTGAATCTGGTTCCTCTCAAGCCCTGCACGACAGCATCTAAGCTGCTCAGCGTCCCCGAGTTCCAGAATGGTCTGTATGTTCTTGAGCCGTCGGCCGCCCCAGCCAGCGTGCTGTCTGTTCCTATGCTGCCAGTTGTCCTTGCCAACGTGCTGTCTGTTTCTGTGCCGTTGGCCGTCTTTGCCGACGGGCAGTCTGTTCCTGAGCCGTTGGCCACCCCGCCTCCGGGGTCTGCTCCCCAAGCGGCTGCCAGGCCGCACCCAAGGCCTGCTCCCCAAGCAGCTGCCAGGCCGCACCCAAGGCGTGCTCCCCGAGCGGCTGCCCTGCCGCCCTTGAAGCCTGCCCCTCGAGAGGATGCCCCGCTGCCTACGAAGGCTGGTCCCCGAGCGGCCCTTCCACCACCTCCTGTTGCCCCGCAGCCTTCGAAGTCTGGTCCCTGAGCGTCTGCCCCGCCGCCTCCGAAGTCTGTTTCCCGAGCGGCCGTCCCGCCGCCTCTGAAGTCTGGTCCCCGAGCGGCCGTCACGCCGCAGGGGTCCTGTTGGCGTCGCCGACCTCCGGGTCATCCATTTGCCTGTCTGCCGGAGCTGCTCTGCCCCTTGGACCTGCATCCTGGTCGCCCTCCTGATCGGTTCCAGCCCTCAGACCATCCACCTGAGATCCCTGGCTCCATTCACTCTCCCCCTGAACCCCTCGTCCATCCTGCTTGGTGCTTATGATCCATTTGTTTGGGAAGTCCGGAATCCGTCCCTTAAGGGGAGGGGGGGTGTCCTGTCGCAGGTATGTGATTTGGGTCATCGGGGCTCTCCCATCCCCTGATTGGTGTTTTAGTTCACCTGTGCATGAGTGACCCTGATTGCCCGGCTTCACTCGCCTCCCCATTCTCCGATTGGCTGCCCTGTCCTGCGTACCAGAGCCCAATCTCCCTCCCCTTTCTCCAATTGGCTGTATGGGTCCTGTGCACCTGCTCCCAATCTCCCTGATTGGCCTCCCCTGGGTTTATATGCCCCTTCTTGCTCCAGCTCTTGGTCGGTTCGTCTCACACACTCACTGAGACACTCCCAGATACACTCATAGAGACTCTTGGTCGCCAGATCGCCACGTCATCTTGTGTGCTTTCCCGCTGTCTATACCTGCCGTCTGTTCCTGCTGTTTGTAACTGTTTTTGTTATTAAAGCTTTGTTCAAACCCAGCCTGTCCTTGCAGTCTGCATGTGGGTCCTCTCCTTGCTCCCGCCCGCGACAATTGCTGTTCATTTGACAAATTGCTCTCCATCATAGTAAAAGTTTTCTAAGAGCATGCGGATCAGTGATGAGCCTGTTGACTCGAATCTTGTAGGAGTTGAGGTATTAACCACAGCACCTCTGGGTGCAGGTCAAAAACATCTCGTTGAAGTTCAGGTGGGTTGCGGGGGAGGTCAGGTTTATACAGAGAAAAATAAATATTTTTAAATTGTCAGTATAATTAAATCTGGAATTAATATCCTTAAACCACCTAAGCTGTTTTCATTTGAATATGCTTTTGGGGTGGCATTGCTAAGGAGGTAGACTAGATGACCCAATCTATAGGTTCTTGGTTTAATCCCTATCTCCTCCATAGAGCCTTTCGTAATGTCCTTGACCCTAACTGCTCTTGATGAACAGGTAGGTGGCTTGCATGGCAGCTTCTGCCATCAGTGTGTGTGTGTGTGTGTGTGTGTGTGTGTGTGTGTGTGTGTGTGTGTGTGTGTGTGTGTGTGTGTGTGTGTGTGTGTGTGTGTGTGTGTGTGTGTGAATGGGTGAATGTGAGGCATACACTGTAAAGCACTGAGTGGTCTGTAGACTAGAAAAGCACAATATAAATGCAGTCCATTTACCACTTATCCTGACCTGTCTAGACCTGCTCGAGTGCTCGAAGCATGCACATCATGTGCACAGTGTAATAGCTTTTTTCTTTCTTTAGCCTGTTTCAATCATTAGGTAATTCCCAGTACCACAATACGTTCGGGGTGTAAGCCCCACTTAACAGTCGACAAAAGGAATTTGCAGTCAACTTGCTTCAGATGTGCCTATCGGACAAGCTGATTCGATTTTGTTTTATTTCAATTCCAGTGCATGTGGAGCACGTGCTACACCGCAGTTTAGAGCAACAATCGATTTAGACAATTCTTGCTTTCGTTGTAAGGTTAGTCTCTTCATAGCCAAATAGTCTATGAAACTTATATATCTGATCTGTTCAATCCACCTGACCCCCCCCCTACACACACACACAAGCCTAGGTCGTTATCCTGTGTTTCACCAACATGCCCAGGCAAATATCCAGTCTGGTATAAGCCTGCAGTCTATTGTTTAATGCTAGCCTTCATTACAGGTGAATTATATGAGCATGAAAAATAAACGCATTTTTAAAAATGTGGGTTTGAAATAGCAGGTTGTTGGTTCGTGGGGGTTGCAGGTGGGTGCGGCTCCAGAGCTAACCCATGCATCACTAATGAGAATGCAATTATCTGAATTTGGTTTAAAAGAATGGAAACAGATAAATGTGCATATGTCTTCACCAGGGAAATGTGTAATTAATTAAGTAATTAATTATTTGTTACAAGGTCTGATATGCAAATTTGAGTACTCTGAGACTTTCAAAACATTCCTATTGTATTTTGAAATGAGAACACTGATTAGGTCATCCGTCTTATTGTTTCCTATCGTACTGTGTGTGTGTGTGTGTGTGTGCACAGAGCTGTAATTTAACATTTCAGAATCGATTCCGCTCCCTTACAACACAAAGGGATTTCCATCCAGAATCAAAGGTCAAACAAGGCAGCTTATTCTTCTGTAGTGCAGGAATGGTCTTCAACACACACACACGCACGCACGCACGCACAGCTTCAAAGTATTTCTCAGTATCCCAGATTAAAACGTTAAAATAAATTAATCACCTCTAAATACTGCTATTTCTCTCACCCTCCATCTTTTCCTCTCTGTTTCTTGACTGCTCCCCTCTTACCTCCCCCTCCTCTCCTCCCCTTCCTCCTGCCGCCCCAATCTCCCTCCCCTTTTTAAGCAAAATCAGGAGTTAATCCTAATCTCTCTCTCTCTGTATAGTAGTACAGCCGGTGTTTCATATTTCCTTACAGACATAGATAGTTCTTTGGTCATTTTATGTTTGTACAGTTTCGAATGGTTGCAGTGGGTGTCTGAGTGGCGTGGCGGTCTGTTCTGTTGCCTACCAACATGGGGATAGTCGGATCGAATCCCCGTATTACCTTCGGCTTTGTCGGGCATCGCTACAGACACAATTGGCCGTGTCTGCGGGCTGGAAGCGGGATGTGGGTATGTGTCCTGGTCGCTGCACTAGCACCTCCTCTGGTCGGTCAGGGCGTCTGTTCGGGGGGGTGTAACTGTGCTATGTCCCCCTGGTGAAACTCCTCACTGTCAGGTGAAAAGAAGCGGCTGGTGACTCCACATGTATCAGAGGAGGCATGTGGTAGTCTGCAGCCCTCTCCGGATCAGCGCGGGGGGTGACTAGGGTGGCTCAGAAGAGTGGGGTAATTGGCCAGGTAAAATTTGGGGAGGAAATATCAACAACAACAAAAATGTTGCAGTCAGTCTTTGCCCACTCAGAGATTCATTTACATTATTGTTTACGCTGACTATGCCAGGCATTCACACTATTGCGTTGCAGTTCTTTATTTATTCATTTTTCTTCCACCCATTTTTTTACACTTTGTAGTTCCTTCATACTTTTAGCTACTGAAGCCATTCAACTATCAAAATGTTCAACTCATTAAGGACATTAGTTCTCCCCTTTCAGATTTTTCATACCTTTTGAACTTTCTGAAATATTCAACTTTTTTCAGCCATTTTTTGAATGGGAGTCAATGGGGGACTTTTGCAACCTTTCCACCTCTTTTACTCCTTCATACTTTTAGCCACTGAAACCATTCAGGTATCAAAATGTTCATCTCTTTAAGCCCATTAAGGCTCACATTTCGTTTTTTTTAAATCTTTTATACTTTTAGACATATTAAGCTTTTTCTACTTTTTCAAAACAATGGAAGTCTACGGGGAAAGGTTGAAACCCTCATCACTTTTGAACTGTATCTCCTCCTTCATTTTTTGAGCTACAAACCCCATTTAAAGCTTAAACAGTTCAGGACATTCAGCTCTTTTAGAATCCTATTCAGATTTTAAAAATATTTTATAGTTTTTGAACAATTCAGCTCTAAAATTTAGCAATTCTGCCATACACTTTGCCTGTTAGAATGTTCAGTCCTATTGTGACATCACATATCAATTTGAAACTCAACTGCCAGCCTAATTACTGTCAACTCTCAACACCTGGTAGATTTGATCAGCTTCTGCCACTTCTTAACTGCTCTTCCTCCCTCTTCAACCTTCCTACCTTCCTTCCTACCTACCTTCCTTCCTTCCTACAACCTTCCTACCTTGCTTCCTACCGTCTTTCCTACCTTCCTACAACCTTACTACCTTCCTACCTACAACCTTCTTACCTTCCTTCCTACCTTCCTTCCTACCTTCCTTCCTTCCTACCTTGCTTTCTACCATCCTTCCTACAACCTTCTTACCTTCCTACCTTCCTTCCTACAACCTTCCTACCTTCCTTCCTACAACCTTCCTACCTTCCTTCCTACAACCTTACCTTCCTTCCTGCCTTCCTTCCTAAAACCTTCCTACCTTCCTTCCTTCAACCTCCCTGCTATCCTACCTTCCTACAACCTTCTTACCCTCCTTCCTACCCTTCCTCTTCATCACTATCCTTCCTCTTCATCACTCTTCATCTTCATCACTACCCCTCCTCTCATTCTACCCCTCCTCTCATTCTACCCCTCCTCCTCTCATTCTACCCCTCCTCTCATAACAAATAAAGACCATTTCTTCTGATGTACTGTAGCTCTTTTTTCTTCTTTTAGAAGAACAACGTTCAGGTCAGGTTTTGCAGTTCAATGACCTAGGCCTACTTGGGGACTCTTTTACCAGCGGGGGGGGGGGGTCACATATTTCAGACTATTCAAACCTTTTCCATACATAAGCCATTGCTGCAAATGCTTGCAAGTTTTGTTACAGCCTTGTTGTTTGTTTGTAATGGGACTGGGAGCACTTTGAAATCTTTGCACCACTTCCACTTTTTCATACTTTAACCTACAGAAACCATTCAACAATCAAACTATTTATGGATTTAGCACATTATGGCAAATTTTTCAGTTTTTTATACCTTTAAAACTTTTAAAATATTCAGCCATTTCACATTTCAGTTTCCAGGTATTTCAGGTGGGCTAGTGACTTTCTGACTTTTCCTATTTATCCATTTTCAGCAATGCTCTCGCGATTTCTTTCAGCAGCTCAGCATTCACACGCTTTTTCTGTGGAAAAGCATTTTTATAGTATTATTTTTGTTTTTCCTTCAACTCATGTTGCCATGACCTTATCTATATTTCTTGAGTTTTGTGATATCTTTAAAGTTTACAGTGAGAAATGAAGTCAAATTCCTGTTGATGTCAAAACTTCCTTGGCAATAAAACAGATGTTTCTGATTCTCTCTCTCTCTCGCCCCCCCCCCAGGTGCTGGAGGATGGTCTCCTCTGAAGTCAGACAGGTACCAATGGTTGGAGGTGGACTTGGGGGGGCGGACCCAAATCACCGCCATCGCCACACAGGGTCGCTACGGCAGCTCTGATTGGCTGAGAGCCTACCTTCTGATGTTCAGTGACACGGGACACAACTGGAAACAGTACCGGCAGGAGGACAGCATAGGGGTGAGTTTATGTAATTAACAGTATGGTTGAAATAGATCCTGTACAAACAGCGCCCTTTGAAAAAGTCCTGACAGAAACACAGCTCAGAGAGTCTAATGCAATAAACAGGAGCTACCAATAAAACAACACCAGTAGAAAGACAGAGTGGGTGTGAGTCTACTGGAGTAACTGTTACTAAACACAGCATTGTTTCAACAGTACTACACCACTACAGACATGAGCACAGTACAGGGATGGGCCAGTGAAATACCAATATCATAATATTGTATGGTTAACTATCAGAATCAATTTATATTTGAGACACCACTCAGAGACACACTATAGGGAATAAATCTAATAAATTAATAGCCCCTTAAAACAGTCCTAACAGGAAGACAATGCGTGGGTGAGTCAATGCACTAAAACAGGATGGTTGAAATACAACCTTAACAAGTAAAAGCCTTTGAAAAGCCTTTGAAATACATAAAGATAATGACTCCAGCATAACAGTAAACATCGATGGTTCATATTCCTTGACTACAAAGCCCATTTTACAAGACTGCCTCAGTTACACTTAGAGTGGGCCTTGTGTTGAGCAGCACTTGTTTATAACAGCCAGTCCAGCCTGCAGTGGAAAATGCACATTAGGAGCCTTTATCTGGTTGTTAATAAAAAATGAACCTTGGCAGCTCTCTACTGACTGGACAGATCAACTGCCAACCGCTTTAGTGAAGCAGGCATGCATCACCCTGCTGGCTGAGACCATGTGCTTCAGTCTCTAGTGTGGAAACACACACACGCATGCATGCACACACACACAATCAGCCAGCAGTGCAGCTGATAATAAGATCCATGCAGAGAACACCCCTTCAACACAGACACACGTAGTCACCAATCACAGTTGACCCAGCTGAAGGTCAGTCTATCTAACCGGAGTGCTACCAGTTTGCATTGCTCATTGATGCCTGTGCTACTGCTGTAATGCATACCTAGCTCCTGCTCACCCATCCCCATCCCGTCTGCCACATGCTTCAGTGCACTTATGAAGATATTTGTGCCCCGTTTTTTTTTTGGGATTTCCCCCCCAATTTTACCTGGCCAATTACTGCACTCTTCTGGGCTGTCCCGGTCACTGCTCCACCCCCTCTGCTAATCTGGGGAGGGCTGCAGACTACCACATGCCTCCTCCAATACATGTGGAGTCGCCAGCCACTTCTTTTCACCTGACAGTGAGGAGTTTTGCCAAGGGGACGAAGCACATGGGAGGATCACGCTATTCCCCCCAGTTCTCCCTCCCCTCTAAACAGGCACCCCGAGTGACCAGGAAATATACCCACATCCGGCTTCCCGCCCATAGACACGGCCAATTGTGTCTTTATGGACGCCAGACCAAGCCGGAGGTAACATTCCGTTTTTGTTTTGTTGTTTTTTTAATAGGTATCTTGTAACACCAATTTTAGTCATACGTACAAGCAGATTCATTGATCTCCAACACTAAAAGTCATATTGTTGTATTAATGGAATGAAAATATTATTTTTCGGAGTATGCAATGTTCCCTCTTTTAGCTGTTTTTAATGTGAAAATAATGATATCCCAACTAATAATATGTGCCAATAACAAAACTGGATGGATTCTTCCCCAGCAAGCTGCTATCTCATGAAGTCATATAAACTGTATTGTGCCAGTCTAAGCACATGAATTTACTGGGGAGAGAAACATTCACAGGGTGCAGCTGAAATGGGGGATTACTTTCAAGGACCTGCCAGCAATATGGGGTTCTTAACACAGGCACACTGAGAGTGTGCTACGCTAGTTGCATCTCGGTCGGGGCCCAGCATCGCAGCTTTTCAGAGGAAACATAGCTCCTAGTAGCAGCCCTGCCAGGGAATGGCTTTAGATGTGATTTGGACGAGGTACTTTTCTAACGTCTAGGAATTACAACTAATCTCATAAAGCCATGGAATATATTTATGGCAGAGAAGAGAGTATGGCTTCCCGCAGCTTAAAAACATGTTGACTCAACTCTCACTTCCAAGCCCTTTCTCCAAGTGTTTCCAAAGCTCCACAGATTAGTGAGAGCAGTTTATTTGTCTGTTGGTGGAGTTACTGAATCAGTCACAAGTCGTAAGAGGACTCTCCTCTCCTTTCAGCTAATAAGGGATGAGAGTATGAAAAGGAGAGCCACTCCTGTCTTTCTTCTCTTTCCCCCCCTCTCCCCATTTGTCTCTCCTTTCAGTTTAGAGAGCAAATGCCTTTTTTTTCTGTTTATCTTTTTGGGTGGCACGGTGGCCCAGTGGTTAGCGCTGTTGCCTCACAGCAAGAAGGTCATGCATTTGAACCCCAGGCCGTCCCAGATCGTTTCTGTGTGGAGTTTGCATGTTTTCCCGTGTCTGCATGGGTTTCCTCTGGGTGCTCGGGTTTCCTCCCACCATCAAAAAGACATCCATGTTAGGGTTAATACTCCGGCCTGTGTCCCTGAGCAAGGCAATGGAAATAAGAACTGGAGTGGGTCCCTGAGTGCTGCAGCTAGCCTCTGCTCCTATACAATAGGTGGGTTAAATGCAGAAAACAAATTTGTTGTAACCCTGGGGTGCTCAACCAGTCGATTTTTGAAAAATGGGAGTTTGATTTTGAAAAAATAAATACATTTAAAAAAAATCGGCAGTCCTTTGTGTTCACATCTTGGTTGACATCGAATCTGACTAACTATTAAGAGGCAAGGTCTGCATTAGTCCTGTATAAGTCAGATTCAACATCAATAAATATATTATTGGTGAATTATCTCACAAGCTCTGACGTATGAAGGCGTAACCCTACGTTCACTGTGTCAAAGTGGAGAAGAGACGAGAGCCGTGACTCACGTTAACAAGATCGACTTCTTTTTAATTTTCGGAGTGTTCAGAGATGACAAACAACAAAAAATGGCAGAAGCCAAAAGATCAAAAACCTATTATTGCCACAGTGAATGGGAGGAAGATTATCTTTTCGTTTATTCCAACGCAAAGTCCATCTGTCTGATCTGCAATGCTAGTGTGGCTATAGTGCAGAAGAGAAGAATGGTAATTTGGAGCGGCATTTTAAAATGGTGTAGTGTGGGAGCGCAGGAATGAGGAGACGGAGAGATCGAGTCGAGTCACTTCCGTTTACTCGCCACACAAAACGACACCGATACAGCGCAACCTCTCGTGGCAACCAGCTAACCGCTAGGCTGCTGCAAACATGGCTCCACCCCGGAAACTCTAAGCAGTGCCTACGTCAGCACTCTGAACGTCTGCCTTAAAGGAGAAGCACTCCCTGGTGAATCTACCCTCAATTGTGTATCACCTCAGTACAAAAGCTATGATACAGATTTCCCATTGAAAACAGAACTACGAACCAGAAAATTGCAGGAATTTAAGTCTCATTTAGCAGCGCAACAGTCAATTTTTATGAGACCCAACACCAAGGGCAAGGCTGCAACGATAGCGTGGCTTCGCGTCAGTCATGTCCTTGGAGCCCATTCTCACCCCCAACTCGTCACATATGAGAATGTGTGGGCTCTTGCTAAGCATAAGACATCGTTCAAAGACGGCGAGATTGTGAAAGAGGAGTTTGTTGTGGCTGCGGATGCAGTCTTCGATGATGTCAAGAATAAAACGGACATTGTGAGTGCCATTAAAGACGTTCAACTATCCGGGAATACTGTCACACGGCGCTGTGAGGAAATGGCCGAGAATCTTCACGAGCAACTGAAGAAGGACGTCGGGGCATGTGAGTGTTTTTCCCTCCAGTTCGACGAGTCAACCGATATGATCGATGTGGCTCAGTTGTGCATTTTCATTAGAATGGCCTTTGAAGACATGAGCGCAAAAGAAGAGCTGCTCGCCATTTTGCCACTTAAAGGAAAGACTAGAGGCGAAGACATTTTTCAAGCATTAATGGAATTCGTTAACCAGAATAAACCGCCCCTTTTAAAACGCCATCACAACTGATGGCGCACCTGCTATGGCAGGCCGTACTAATGGGCTCGTTGGATTGTGTAAGCAAAGTGATTCTTTCCCGGACTTCCTTAATTATCATTGCATAATTCACCAACAAGCGCTGTGTGGGAAGATCTTAAACATGATAGAGGTGATGGATGTTGCTATGTAGATTGTGTGCTCGGTTAGGACAAGGAGCCTACAGAGGAGGCTATTTCGAGCACACATGGAGGAGACGGGGGCAGAACACACAGACCTGTTGCTGCATACGGATGTAAGGTGGCTGAGCAGAGGCACATTTTTGGAGAGATTCAGTGAGTTGTTGCCTGAAATCAGAGATTTTCTCAAGCTCGCTAAACATGCCGAATATACACAGCTAGAGGACAACAAGTGGCTTTTGGATGTGGCATTCCTAACCGATCTCACCAGCTTGCTGAATGAGCTGAATTTAGAACTACGGGGAAAGCTGAACGCGTGTAAAAGCAAGCTCCGACTGCTGTCAAGTAGGCTGCAATGCAGTGACCTGCGAAACTTCGCTCACATGCAGGCAGAACTTGAACGCCAGGGTAACGACACAGCACAGCTAGATAATGCACATTATGAGGAGCAAGTTCAGAGCATCTTGTCAGAGTTGGATAGGCACTTTACTGACTTTGCCTCCATTGAACCTGTTGCCAGCTATCTGTGTTTTCTATGTGGAAGTATTGATGTGGATGACACTGCCTCCAAAGTGGCATCACTGTGTCACCTGGACAGCCCTGCTGTGGAGAATGAGATCCTCACACTTCAAACTGACACTGAGGTTAAATCCAGGGCAACACAAGGGATGAAGGGAGCGTTCTGGGAGCTACTGCTGCAGGAAAAGTACCCCAACCTCAGGAGATCTGCCATGAACTTCACAGCACTTTTTGGATCAACCTACCTGTGTGAATCTGCTTTTTTTTCACATGAAGATCATCAAGTCGAAGTACAGGTCCACAATGACAGATGACCACCTCATGGTCGGCCTAAGGCTTGGAACCAGCTGCTACAACCCTGACTATGAGAAACTAGCCTCCTCCTCCCAGTGCCAGCGGTCCCACTAAGGTAGAGAATTATATTTATTTCTACTTTTCTAACACAGAGAACTATACTGTATAGTGCCTGTATTATTTTCTGTTTGTCGTGTGTATTGGATGGGTATTACAGTAATACGGTCCCATATTTGGGCTGGTAGATCTCGGCTGGCTGACAAATGTAAAAGTAGATCTTGGTTCAAAAAAGGTTGGGCACCCCTGTTGTAACCTGTACAATGACAAAAATAAAGTGGCTTTAAAAAACGAAACACAAATTAGATCCCCTGTCCTTAAGTAACTACAGATCAATCTTTACATCTGCCTTCTTATATTCTATCCCTCTCTCTGCCGCTCTCTATCCATGTGTCTGTCTCCATCTCCTCTCTTTCTCTCTACACTCCCTCTTTCTCCCTCTCCCGGCTTTCCTTCTCTTCTTCCTCACTTCTCTCTCTTTTCCCTCCCTGAACCTCCTTTTTACTCCCTTTCTCTCTTTTGTCACTGTCTTTCTCTAACTCGACCTGACCGTCTTCATCTCTGTCTTTCACTCTTGTTTGGTTTTTGTCTCAAAGCATCTTTCTTTTTTCTTGCCTTCTGTTGCTGCTCTCTCATCTTTTCTTCCATATGTCCTCTCCTTCGGTCTTTCCCTCACCTCCTGTCCCCCTCTCTCCCATTCTCTTTCCCTCTCTCTTGCCTTCTCTCCCCATCCCTCTCTTTCTTAACTCAGGTGGTATTTCTGTAATCTCTCCTTCAGTAAATGAGATGCTTGTCTCTGCCCAGCAGGAAACAGAGTCATTTGTTGAGCTTAACGCTCGGCTGCTCAGCCCTGCAGAGCGCTGAGAAGGGAGCTCAGCTACAGAAGAAGCTTACACTCTGCATGGCAAACAGGAAAAGCAGACGCTTTAGGGGAAATGGTCTCCTATCACTTAGACACATGAGAGCATAGACTCACTCTCATGCAACTCTCAGTTGCTCTCTGGCAGATGTTTGCATGTAGGTATGTGCATGCAATTAAGCGCAATTACAAAGGTATTCACACAATCAAACATCCATCCATCCATTATCCTAACCACTTATCCTGCTCAGGGTCATGGGATGCTGAAGCCTATCCCAGCAGTCACTGGGTGGCAGGTGGGGAGACACCCTGGACAGGCTGCCAGTCCATCACAGGGCCGACACATTCACACCTAGGGACAGTTTAGTATGGCCGATTCACCTGACCTACATGTCTTTACACTGTGGGAGGAAACCAGAGCACCCGGAGGAAACCCACACAGACACGGAGAGAACACGCAAACTCCACATAGAGGATGACCTGGGATGACCCCCAAGATTGGACTACCCTGGGGCTTGAACCCAGGACCTTCTCGCTGTGAGGTGACTGCGCTAACCACTGCGCCACTGTGCTGCCCCCAAGTGTTAGCTTTTACAAGCAAATTCTATCCAAAGGACTGAACTGTTAAGTGCTCATGACTTATGAGCTTATTTCATCCTTGCAATCGTACAAATCCACTTAAACAGATCCACATCCACACATGGACTTACTTAACTCTTATGCAACAATAGCATTGGTTAGCGCGGTTGCCTCGCAGCAAGAAGGTCCTGGGTTTGAGCCCCAGGGTAGTCCAACCTTGGGGTGGTCCTCTGTGTGGAGTTTGCATGTTCTCCCCATATCTACGTGGGTTTCCTCCGGGTGCTCCAGTTTCTTCCCACAGTCCAAAGACATGTAGGTCAGATGAATCGGCCATACTAAATTGTCCCTAGGTGTGAATGTGTGTGTCGGCCTTGTGATGGCCTGGCAGCCTGTCCAGGGTGTCTCCCTGCTTGTCGCCCAATGACTGCTGGGATAAGCTCAGCATCCCCGCAACCCTGACAGCAGATTAAGCAGTTTGGATAATGGATGGATGGATGGACAATGTGTGTATTATATACAGTACTAACACATAAATAATCACCTGTTCTCACTCACACACACACACACACACATGCACACAGACACACACACACATACACAAAGAAGTACATGTACATATATTTGCACACCCATATACAAATGCTCATAAATACCATACAGAAACAAAAAAAATATTCACATAAATTATGTATGCCCACATATATGCATAAACAGATGGACGCATGGATTAACACATGTTAAAACATATACACACTCTCACCGACATTTGTAAAATAACCACTAAGTCCAACAAAAGGTATCTGTCTCAAACACAGGAAATCTATCACCAGTCTCTCTTGAATGGGGAGGAATTAACACTTTAATAAGGGGTTGAACTTTCACTCTGCTAGGGCTACATCACTTAACCTGCATGTCAACTAGAGAGGAGGGATGCATTTAAGGTAGGTAGATGGCTGTGTAACAAGAGAGGGAGAGAAAGAGAGAGAGATGAACAAGATCTCTGCCGTATGGAGCCATGCATCCAGCCCCAACATGAGTGAAACAGAACAAGAGAGAGAAAGGCATTACCAATAGTTAGGATCCATTTCTCTTTCATACTCAAACCCTAGAAGACAAACTGTCTGAAGTTCAAGGAGGTTAAGGAACGCTGCTCTCAAGAGACCTTTTTCTAAGCAGAAAACATGTCAAACTGCGTCACTTTTCCATATGCCTCATTTTCCATGTAACTGAGGAAATAATCACAAGAAAAATGGTTGTGACTACTCAGCATGCTCTGCTTCAACATATGGTCCAAGATTTTAGCTTTTAACTTCTGCAGCTCAAGTCTGAAGAAGGTAAAAGACAACATGTTCCCTCAGTAGTCTGCTTGATTACACATATTAAGAAACTAAACAGACTCAATTATACATTTAAGTTGATCTTTTGACAGAAATAAGGGAGAAAGTCTTCCAGGGTCTTCTCATTTGATTTTGTGGTTGTTTTGAATAACAGAACCAGTAATGAAAATGATAAATGTAAAAGAAAGATGGATGGATGGATGGATGGATAGACAGATAAATGGACAGATCGCTGTCTGTCTGTGTTTTTTCTGCTTATGTTTTGTTTTTCAAAGCCACTTCAAGCCTTTTCCTGGTAATAGTCATGCAGACATGCAGGCAAGTAGACAGATGGCTAGACAGTTAGCTAACATGCTGTTGTTTCTGTTTTATTCCAGGCCTTTCCCGGTAACACTAATGCAGACAGCGTGGTTCAGTACAAGCTCCAGCAGCCAGTGATAGCTCGCTACCTCCGTCTGATCCCGCTGGACTGGAATCCAAATGGACGGATCGGACTCAGGCTGGAAACATATGGCTGTCTTTACAGTAGGTCCTCTTTTCTTCATTAAACTGATTCTGAAAATCTTTTCTCCTCTCTATTTAAAGACTGAGGCTTTCATTACAGCAAGGGAAACTTGGACAGATTTTGAAACGTTTTTCAGATAGGACACAGTGTGTGCTGTTCGCCGCTTGGTATAGCATACATTTTGAGGAGACACATGTTGCGCCCTGTCACAATCTGGTGGCATTGGTGGGTGGATAAATAGACGGACGGATGGACGGACGGACGGACAGATAAACTTTATTGTCCTACAAGAGGATATTTGTTTTCCCCTTGGTAGATACATGTACACATACTATACATACCAGACGACATTCATAGAGGACAGGGAGACAACAATACATTAACACAAGTCAGCAAGTTTAGAACTTTAATAGCAGAAGGAACAAAGCTCCTTTTAAAGCAGCCTGTCTCCAGGTGACCTGTACTGGAGACCAGATGGAAGCAATGTGAAGCGGTTAAGGGGGTGGGTGGGTGGGTGGGACGCTGACTTATGGTTAGTGCTCTGTGTATCATGGCATTGCTATTGCTGTCTGATAGGTTGGGGGTGGGATGGCTGATGATTCTGGATGCTGCTGTGCGAGATGCATATGAGCCAGTTCCTATTGGCAACTGATAAGATGGTGAAGAAACAGGGGGAGCAGTAAAGTAGTATGGGCTGAATTATACTTTTGTACTGTAGCAAGAGTAGGTGAGGTTTGACAGAAAGTATTTACGGATGAGAGTCTGCAGCATTTATGGATATCAGTGGTGTTTGGTCAAAATGGAGTCTATTATCCAGAGTGAGTCCAAGGTATCTGAAGCAGTCCACAAGTTAAACAGTCTCATTATGGATGAATGTGTGGTTGTGGACTGAAATTCGAAAATTACGTTTGGTAATGAGCAGGTCTTTTGTCTCAGTAACATTCAGTTGTAGATATTTTTCTGTGCACCATTGTGTGAAGTGGAAAATGGAGTGTTGATACGCTGCCGCAGGGTTATCATTGATGAGTGTGAGTATGGTAGTGTATTTTTAGTATGTGGTGATAGGTAAGGGGTAATGGAGCCATCGGTGTAGAAGGTAAACAGGGAGGAGCGCCGGTGTTGGTGATTATGGGGGAAGATGCTAGGCGACCAAAGCAAAGGCCTTTGCATACCGGGGGTCTTTTTTTTTCGTGCGATTAATTCGCATATAAAATATTTTTTCGAACTGTTGTTTTTGTCATGAGTACTCTCACACAGAACACGAATGTCATGCGGCAAAACAGCGATGTAATTTTTTTTCCGGAATGAAGTCGATTTTTCTGATCTTTCGCGCTGCAAATAAAGGCATCAACCAATCACGGATCTGTTGATTGTGATTCTTATCACCCTGTATTGTATGACAAAGGGCACAAAAATTATAAAGACAATGAACTCAAGGACATCATGTGGAGGAGAATCCCTGAACAAGTAGACTATCGGGATAGTGAATAGCTTATGTAGTTTACTTTTGGATGTCGTAGAGCTGGTTGCAAGGCAACCCTTCCTCGCCGACCCTGTGCCGGTTGCGGTGCATCACAATGAAGTAAGTGCACCCGGCAGGGGCTGGACAATGGTGGAGTTCCCCTGTGACCCCAAAGGAAAGAGGAGGAGATCCCCACCCATCCCACCGCCATACCTGAAACCGCCGGGTTGAGTCCCCCTCATCTCTCGTGAATTTGCGACAGAAAGCTGGGTTTCTGTCCCAAATTCGTATCACTGCCAGTATGAATAGGTTTGATGCGAAATATTCGCAGGCAGGTATTTCGCATTTTCATATCGTTTATTCATCACGTCGATGTATAAAGGCCTTACTTAAGTAGGGTTTTCTTGAGTTCAGTAGGGAAGGGAGTTGAAAAGGTAAATTTTTTTTCAAAAGCAGTGAAATCATTTTGGGGAAAAAAGTCATAATAATTTAACATTAAGTACCATGTACTTTTATTTTCTTTCACACGTTCACATATATTTATTACAAAAAATACATCAGCCATTGGTAATATATTACTAATCTATACTGCCTTTAAACCCACCTGGTATGCCCACTTAGTTAGAAAACGGATTGCATGAGAGGAATTTCCTTCCTAGCTCCAAATAACTTCGCAAAAGTGATTGGTAGAGCTCAGGGAATTCAGAAACTTGTAAAAATCAATTTCTCCTCCATTTTGCTTCACTTTTCTCTCCGTATCACAGTTCGTTTGTATTGAACCTGTGGGGATTTTGTCACAGTGCACGTTGCAAAAGTTAAACTGGTTTGAACTGTGGGTATAAGAGTACTGTTTTTTGCAGCTACAGTCCATTCCTGCACAGCACAAGTCATGGGAAATAATGGGGTTTACTGCACAGTGATGGAGTTATTGTGTCCTATCTGTACGACCCTTAAGTCTAAAGGTGTGTTGTGACTGACTGAGTGGTTAAGATGTTTGAGTTGATATCCAATGGGGAATCTTTGGATATTTTGAATCTTGCTCACAGTGTTGGTCAAGTATTGATAAAAATAGCTGCCACAATGTGTTGCTTCTACCTCTTTTGGGTTATAGAGTTGTCTCTTGGAATCAAAACATGATCCCCTTTTCAAGGTGTGAACTAATTTCTGTACGTCCATGAATTTGTATCTGTTTTAATGTTCCACTATATGTACGTCTTGTGTTAAATTCCATGTTTGATGTCCCACAAAGTCATCGCAGGTGGGCCGGACCACACAACCCTCTGTATGCACACACAAGCACGCACGCACACAAAATACACACGTACGCGCGCTCGCGCACACACACACACACACACACACACGATTTGAAGTTTATAAATAGCTTTAGTAATAAGCAGATATAAAGTGAAGCAGTGTGAGATCTAGTGAGTAGGTGTGTGTGTGTGTGTGCGTGCGTGCATGTCAACAATGAAGCCATATGTTTGGGTCTTGTTAACTGAACAAATTCTTCTCTCAATTTTTTATCACACATTCCACAAAACACATTTCCCATCCTGGTATCAAAATGGCATTATTTAACACGTGTCACACCGTTCTCACTTCAGCCTCAGAAAAATCACGGACTTTTTTTTTTCAGTTTGATTTTTTTAATCCATTTGGTTTTTTTTCTGCTTTTATGATAATAATACTAATAATAACTTTATTTATATAGCCCTTTTCAAAAAACGTTACAAAGTGCTTAACAAAGACATAAAACAAGAGAACTTACCAGATAAATAATAAATTAAAGTACAATTGAAACAGTAATAGTTACAAGCGACAAGGTATGAGTTGCTACCACACAGTAAAAACAAGTAAAGCAAAAATGGAAGAATAGCAGGTTCAAGAGAAAGCAATTCTGAAAAAGTGTGTTTTAAGAGAGATTTAAAAGAAGAAACAGAGCAAGCATGCCTGATCTCCAGCAGGTCATTCCAGAGTAGTGGGGACCTTACTCCAAAGGCTCCGTCTCCTCTGGTTTTTAGCCTTGACCGAGGAATTACTAACAGACCTCTGCTGTAAGATCTTGGGCTACATTCAGGCTCATAAGGGGTCACTAAGTCAGTGATATAATTAGGGGCTGACCCCAAACGTGCTTTAAAAGTAATCATTAAATTTTTTAAATCAATTCTAAAATGCACAGGTAGAGATGCTAAAGTAGGTATTATGTGGACTCTTCTATTAGATTTTGCAAGTAGTCTTGCTGCAGCATTTTGAACTAGTTGAAGTTTGAAGAGGTTATATTGAGTGAGACAGGAATACAGTGAGTTTCAGTAGTCTAAGTGGGATGTAATGAAAGCACAGATGACAGTTTTCAGATTCTTAGCAGATAAAAAATATCTAATTTTTTGTGATTTACGAAGTTGCAGAAAGCATATTTGAACAACTGACTTCCCCTGTTTGTCAAAGTTAAGAGTTTATCAAATATAACACCCAGATTTCTGCACTGGGTTTTGATGCAGTAGGAAAGAGAACCTAAGTGAGAGGAGAAGTGCTTGCAGGAGGGGTCTGGACCTATGATAATGGCTTCTGATTTATAAGAGTTAAACTGAACAACGTTTTGAGAGAGCCAGTTTTCAACATCTGTAAGACTGGATTGAATTTTGACCAGTTGTGTTGTTGGAGTCAAACAAGAAATAGATCTGGGAGTCATCCACATAAAAATGGAAACTGATATTGTACTTAGGAAAGATTTAACCTAGAGGTAACATATGACTGGAGAGTAATAAAGGGCCAAGGACTGAGCCTTGAGGCACTCATAGGGGAAATGGGAGGTGGAGGATTTAAAGTCACCAATGGCCACACAGAATTTCCTATTAGAAAGAAAGGAATCAAACTAATCTAAAACGGTACCTGATATGCCAACCCAGTGCTTAAGATGTTCAATTACAATCTCATGGACAACTGTATCAAAAGTTGCAGTAAGATCTAAAAGCAGTAAAACAGATGTTTGGCCATTGCCAGATGCTATAAGAATATCATTAAAAACTCTAGGGAGTGCTGTCTCAGTGCTGTGATGCTTTTATGATGACAATACACCCAGCTGGCACGAATCACATTGATTTTCATTTGGCTACAAAAGACATTTTCCGTTCATCAACTTCAATTTTTCACACACTAAAAATGACAGATTTGCAGTATCAGTCCTGACCTAAACACAAAGAAAAAAAAATCCAAATGAGATACATCACATATTTCACAAGGTTTTTATTCCAGCAGCAAAAGCAAATTGACTTACCAGTTTTGTTTTCTCATCATTTCTTTTTTCTTTTTTTTCGCAAAGGATTTGTAATAACACCACCACCATGAAAGGGAGACGATGTCACATTATCCTGTTAGACACAAAACCTTTCATACATATAACACATGAACATATTCTGGCAGAAAAACTGTTTTTTTTGTGTTGTTGTTTTGTTTTTTTTTTTGCTACAAAGCGTATTGTGCTGTAGCACTTTGTTCACGGCCTGCATCTAAAATAAAAACATATACATTCCAACGCCTTACATAGGTCATCTATTTTTAGTTTAGCTATAAGACGTATTGTGTTATCAGTTTATTTGGTGTAATGTTGTCCTCATCACAGCTCTTGTCAGAACGGTTTAGGGTGATTATGTCCCACACAAGATAACATAACATAAATATAACACCTCTTAATCTCCATTGCCCTCTAATCAAATGAGGCATTACAGCTTTGCCATGGATTCATATGAAAGTGTATGTGCTGTTCATGTTAGAAAAGTACTGAAATATTGTTTATTAAAAAAAAGAGAAAGCCACAGTTACATGTACTCAGGCGCGGATCTACGGGGTGGCAAGGGGTGGCAGCTGCCACCTCTGGGACACAGTCTTGCCACCCCTGTTGCCACCCCATTTATAAATCAGATAATATGTTTTTAAAGTATATTTTATGTACATGCATGGTGAAGGTCAATGAGACCCGCACCAAACTCATCTCAAACAGAAGTTGCCGATTTAGAATCCCCCTCCCCCTCACCGGCGCGGATCTACGGGGTGGCAAGGGGTTGCAGCTGCCACCTCTGGGACACAGTCTTGCCACCCCTTTGCCACCTCAGGAAAAAGTCTCTAGATTCACTACTGCATGTACACACACTACATGTTGAAATACACCAGTAAAATTACTGTATAACTTGATGTATACCTAAATGGGAATATTACCATGTGTATATATTGGTTCAGCATGGCTTCACTGTTTTTTTCTTGGCTTCTTTTTTCTATTTACCGGTTTACTGTATTAGTTTATCCACAAGGCTTTTTTTTTTAATTTTGATCTGGGATGGTTTTAAACCTAACCTAACCTAACCTAACCTTACCTTACCTTACCTTACCTTACCTTACCTTACCTTACTTAACCTAACCTATACTAACCTAACCTTACCTTACAGAAACAACCCGTTAAATGTTGTCATGACATCACTGAATGCTCCCTTAACAAACAACACATGCATGTGAAAGTATAAACTGTAAGCCGTCCTGGTGCTCACCACAGGCCTGCTGGTGGTATATATTGTATATTGTCTATTGTTGTGAAACCCATCGAGGACAGCTGTGAAATATTGGCTTGTAGCTGTGTTTCGGTTTGCCTCTGTTATCGTCTCCTTTGTAATCTGTATCGAACTTCCTAGCTGGAGTCTAGAGTGCTTTTCGTTCGACTTTTTTTTTCCGTTTGTTTGTTTTTTTCCATTACTTAACAAAGTGGAAAGATTATTTATAATGAAATCATTTTGTTGTGTCCCAGGAGTCTATAGTCTGTTTGCAGCCAGGCCCTCTGGAAGGAGAGGGATAGAGATTTAAATGGATGATCTGATTAACACCCTCAAAAGATTTAGAAATATATGAAGTTATTTAAGGGCACAAGGATTATCTTTCGCATTACTTTAACCCACAACAAATCTTCCACCGCTGTTCAGTTCCTTTGCTGAGGCTAAAACACATTGGTGTAGGTGTGCATTCTTTCCCTATGTACCTGCTTAATCCAAGTCAGGGGCACTGGGGGCTCATGTCTATCACAGCAAGTACTGATATACAGAAATGTATAGCATTGTTGTCTCTCAAGGTAACAGTGCTAGCCACTAAGATGCTACGTATGCTGCCTGCATGTGTACTGTATATACAAAATATATACACATATACTGTAGGTGTACATGCATATACAACATATGATATGGACATGCTAAAACATATCACACATTGCAGAGACACATACTGTAAGACCCACAAAGCTATGTGATAGAGAGATTATAGTAAGATAGGGGAATAATAAAATATGATAAGAACTGAAAAATAGTCATAAATTCTTAATGGAAACACACAGTAATATTTCCAGTACAATCTTACTAGCTAAACTGTATAGAGAAAAAAAATGGAAGTGAATGAATGAATGAATGAATGATTTATTTCGGTCAAACATCATCGCACATATTTACATCAGTCCATTTCACACAACAAATCAATCAAAATCAATCAATGACCGAAAAAGGAATAGGCTGAAGCCCAAGGCTTATTGTTGCCTATCCTATACAGTCCTTAAGTTAACCTAGAATATCAGCATTACAAAAGGAAGAAAAAAATAAAAATTTATACTAAGTTGTTATCCTTAATTATTTTGCATTTTAAAGATTTTCTGAAACTCAACAGCGAGCTACACAATTTCAACTCATCATTAAGACCATTCCATAGCTTGACTCCCAAAACTGAAACACATCTGTATTTTACATTGGTTCTCACTTTGCATGTTTCAGAAATACGCAACCCTCTTAAATTATTGTTTCCTTCTCTTAATTTAAAAAGCTGCTGAATACAAACAGGGAGGCTTTTACTTCAAGCTCGATAAAGTATTTCCAGTGTTTTTCAATACACAAAATCTAAGAATTTTAAGGTGCAGGACTGTGTAAATAATGGATTAGTAGATTCATGGTAACAAGCCTTATTTATTATTTTAATAGCTCTTTTCTGATGTTTATTATAGGGTCTATATTTGTTTGGTAAACATTTCCCCAAACCTCCACACAGTATGACAGATATGGCATTATCAATGAACAAAGTTCTCTGAGAAATGGATTTGTTCTGTCAACATCGTCATTATCCGGAAATCAGAAGTGTATTTGTTGAAGATGCATTCTGTGTGTGTGTGTGTGTGTGTGTGTGTGTGTGTGTGTGTGTGTGTGTGTAAAATAGGGATACAGAGGCCTGCCAGACTCATTAAAAACCAGTCTGTGGAATTGGTGATCAGACTAAAAAGGAAATTGATGCTGAACTCAGCGACTGTTCTTCTTAAATAGTTCAATAATTGTAGTCCGGAAGGTTTCCTCTCTTCGCCTGTCCTTCCCCCAAACCTAGATATTAAAGGTTACACAGCTTAAACAGAAGACAAATTGTCACTTGGAGATATCCTGCTTAGTACCACCTCTATTCTTTGGGGGTGCTGCAACCAGCATATTGGACTAATAGGCACAACTAATGCCACCATTGTGTGGATGAGAGGGGAGTTGAGGGACAGCATCCTTTAAAGCTTAATATCCTTGGATCACATATATCTGAAACTTTGTGGATTTAAACTCCGCCTTCAACACCATCATCTGGATCTGCTGTAGGACAAGCTCTCCCAACTGCATCAGCACCAGTTCCCCTTAAGGCTGTGTCCTTTCCCTTCTCCCTGTATACTACAAACAGCTGCACCTCCAGCTACGAGTTCGTTAAGTTCCTGAAGTTTCCTGATGACACCACCCTCATTGTGCTCATCTCTGGTGGGGGTGAGTCCGCCTACAGATGGGAGATTGACTATCTGGTGTCCTGGCATGACCAAAACAACTTGGAGCTCAACACTCTAAATACAGTGGAAATGGTTGTGAACTTCAGAAAGCTCACACCCCCACCCGTCCCCATCACCCTGTGTGGCTCCCCAGTCAACACTGTGGAATCCTTCTACTTCCTGGACACCATCATCACCCAAGACCTCAAGTGGGAGCTGAACATCAGCTCCTTCACCAAGAAGGCCTGGCATAGGTTGTACTTCTTGCGGCAATGGAAGAAGTTCAACCTGCCAAATGCAATGATGGTGCATTTTTACACAGCCATCATTGAGTCCACTCTCACCTCCTCCATCACTATCCGGTACGCTGCTGCCACTGCCAAGGACACGGGCAAACTGCAGTGTATAATTTGCTCTACTGAGAGGGTGATTGGCTGCAACCTGCCATCTCTCCGGGACCTGTACGCCTCAAGGACACTGAGGTGAGCAGGAAAGATCATTGTCGACCCCTCCCACCTAGGCCATGGTCTCTTCAAAACACTCCCCTCTGGCAAGGGGTTAAGGTCTATACAAACCAGAACCTCGCATGCCACAAGCACAGCTTCTTCCCTACAGCAGTAGGCCTTTCTAACAAGCCCCTAGATGCCCACAGATAATGACACTGCCCTCCACCTGCCCTCCACCCCCTTTGACCCTCTCCACTCCACGACATGACATGCACCTATATACATGCACACACACTCTCACATGCACAAACAAAGTGCAATATATCTATCTGCCCAACTGTACCCTCTGTATATGGACACTTTGCAAAAAGCCCATACTACCCTGTAAATAACTCTTATTCTACTACAACATCTCAGTCAGTAAATAACTTCTTATTTAAAAATTCTCATTTAACATTTTATAAATACAGTACTTGCCATATTCCCAGTGTTTCCACATTACTGCACCTTATTTCACCGATTTTTATTTTGCCTTGTAGATATATTTTATTATTATATTTTATTCTTCTTCTAACTTTTACCTTACTGTTGCTGTTAATTTTGCCCTCAGTTCTTCTGGATACACACAATAGATATGTTTCATCACTCAACTGACTGCAGGTATCCCCACCCTTATAAACAATGCAGTACAACTGTACAAACAGTACAGTACAAAGGTACAGTAGAGTTTCGCCGTGAGGCACTGTGTTGTACTATTTATAAGGGGTGGGGATACCTGCAGTCAGATTAGACTGAAGATGTCACTTAGTTGAGTGATGAAATGTATCTGTCAATAAATGTTGTATCCAGATGAACTGATTTAACCTTCTTTGAAAATCAACTTAACAGTTTCTGTGTCGATGTCTTGTCCGAGCAAGAACGGCTCTCATAGTTTAGATTGATAGATAGATTGTTTATTAGCCACACGATTGAGGCCGGGGGAATTTTTTTTCAGTGCAGTACGTTAAAACTGCAGCACAATACATACATAGACAACAGCTGACACTCTGCATATTATCACAAAACAATTCACTGATACAGAACATATTACACAAACCACATATATTAGGTGAATGGTACATCTGCATACGTGTGCAAGTAGAGTGTGAGGAGGGGGACTAGAGGGAGGAATTCACAGTCCTGAAAGCTAGGGGAAAAAATGCTGTTTGTGAAGTGTTTAGTCTTAATGGACAGTGACCTGTAGCGCCTCCCTGAGGGCAGGAGCAGGTTTTATATGTTAATAGAGTAAAATTCTGCCTACAGTGTCTCTGTGTTTTATTGAACTTTGGAGTCGAGCTCTGGAGGAGGCGTAGAGTATATGTATATCACAGTCATATCAAACCAATGAAGTTGTTACTGTAAATCCATAGTGTTTTAACAAAACCATAATATGATCACCTTCTGTGTAGTAAGACCAAACCATAACAGTACCAATGTAGAAATGTTCGGGGCGTCCGGGGTAGTGTAGCGGTCTATTCCATTGCCTACCAACACGGGGATCGCCGGTTCAAATCCCCATATTACCTGTGGCTTGGCCAGGCATCCGTACAGATACAATTGGTCGTATCTGCGGGTGGGAAGCTGGATGTGGGTATGTGTCCTGGTTGCTGCACTAACGCCTCCTCTGGTCGGTCGGGGTGCCTGTTCAAGGGGGAGGGGGAACTGGGGGAATGACCTGATCCTCCCATGCGCAACGCCCCCCTGGCGAAACTCCTCACCATCAGGTGAAAAGAAGCGGCTGGCGACTCCAAATGTATCAGAGGAGGCATGTGGTACTCTGCAGCCCTCCCTTGATTGGCAGAGGGGGTGGAGCGGCACAGAAGAGAGGGGTAATTGGCCAGCTACAATTGGGGAGAAAAAATCCACAAAAAAAGGAATGTTCAAACAGTCTACCACACGTACCATGATGTTGAGATGTTAGCTGTTGAAGACTGATCTTTTAGATTTTCCCCAAGCTGGGTACTGAGCAGTGTGTCCTTGGATGTTTTTTAGCATTTGATGTTGCATTCTTGTAATATCCTGCTTACCACATCTGTGTATTTTTTTTTTACCTCTGTGAAGTGTAACTTTGTAGTTTTACCATTAAGTCCAAAGTCCAAATCTCTCTGTCCCTTTGATATTATTCCTCAGACTCTGATGTGGCAAGTTTCGATGGCAGGAGCAGCCTGCTCTACAGATGGAGCCTTAGGCCAAGGCAGACGGACAGAGAGGTCATTTCTTTCAAGTTTAAAACCCCAAGAAATTCTGGGATACTCCTCCATGCAGAAGGACAAAGACAACTCAGCCTTACTATGGAATTGGAGAGAGGAAAGCTACTGCTGCTGCTCAGACGAGGTACAACAATAACACCCTGAATGGTCCTAACAGATAATAATTTGAACTGATATAGTATTAGGCATAACACTAACTATGTCCTATTACATACATACATACACACACACATATATATACATATACACACACACACACATATACATACATACACACACACACACACACACACACACACACACACACACACAGATGGTTAACAAGTTAAAGGAAAAACCTGAATGCCTGACCCCTACAGTGAGGGAGTCTATTGTGGAAATTGCCTGCAAACACTCAAGACTCAGAAATAATTACACAAAGCAGTCGTGGTTGATGAAATATATAAGTTGAATTGCGTGCAATAGGAGAATGCAAGCAGTGGGTGAACTTACTTCATTCTCACTGAACCAAAAGGGTTATCTCCCTTATATTTCCTTTTCCTTAGACAAAGAAAGGTCTGACTATTGGTCAACAAGCCATACCTTTCCCTATACCTCACACCATAGGTCACTTTAAACATCTGGTCATCGCCAGTTAAGGGGACTAATATAATTATAAGGAACTGTGAGTTAAACAGGGAAGATGGGAGAGAAGATAACACCCATCCCTCATTATAGTCATTCCTTACTCCTCTCAGGGAAATTCACAAGACCCTTCTTTAAAGCAGATATGACCAACAGGCACAGAGGATCAAATACACAAGGAATAAGTAATATCTCTTAATGCTTTATGCGTGGGGGCTCTGTTATGTGGTGGGGGGCATTTTCTTGAAATGGTTTGGGTGCACTTGTCCCCTTAGAGGGAAGGGTCATGAAAATCGATGCAAAGTTATTCTAAGTGATCACCTTTATCCTATGGTGAAACATTTCTATCCTGATGGGAGTGTTCAAGTCCAGTCGAGTCAACTTTATTTGTATACCCCATTATCACAAATTACAAATTTGCCTCAGGGGGCTTTACACCTGTCAACAACAACATCGTGTCCTTAGACCCTCGCATTGGATAAGGAACAACTCCCTAAAAAAACAAAAAAATAAAACCCCACAGGGAGAAAAAATAGGAAGAAACCTCAGGGAGAGCAACAAAAGAGGGATCTCTGTCCCAAGATGGACAGACGTGCAATAATGGATGTGTTTACCCAATTTACAGAATACAATATTGAAAGAGGATAACAGAATTATAATGGAATTATAAAATATATGAAGAATATGATGAGGAGGATGCCAAGCAGTGTCCAGACGCCAACAGAACAGCCCAGGACCTGAGCCACGTGACCACCATCACCATGTAAAAAAAAAAAAAAAATTAGTCACGCATCTTAGTGAGAGGATATAACATTAAAACAAGATAACAAAATTATATGGATTTATAAGATACATAAAAAGAAAATGTGATCACATCACATCACATCACAACACATCACATCACATCACAGAATGGTTTCTTCCAGGGTGACAGTGCCCCCATTCACAGGACACGAGGGGTCACTGAATGGTTTGATGATGATGAAAATTATGTAAATCATATGCTGTGGCCTTCACAGTCACCACATCTCCACCCAGTTGAACACCTACGGGAGATTTTGGACCAACATGTTAGACAGCGCTCTCCACCACCATCATCAAAACACCAAATGAGGGACTATGTTTTGAAGGAATGGCATCCATCCCTCCAGTAGAGTTCAGAGACTTGACAAGGAGCACTGAAGCTGTTCTGGAGGCTCCTGGTGGCCCAACACCTTACTAACACACTTTATGTTTGGTTTTCTTTAATTTGTCATGTCTGTATGTGTGTACACTTACAAATACTGATAGCTATTTGTTTAAATCTCCGTGTCAGTGCAGATAAATTAGCAACCTCTGCAAACTGCTCCCAATGCACACAGGTGCTGCAATCTTATGCAATGGCTTTAAAAGGAAGCACTCTTAAAATGAAGAAATGATTCACATCATATTTCTGCCATGACTCTTACATTTGTGTCATTCACACGAGATAGATTTAATGTCTGTTGCTGTTTTGTTGCACTTACCAATATAGCTTGATCTCAGCGATAGCATTTTGTTTTCATTGGATTTGTAAGGCAGCGTGTAGACTTATTGGAACAAAGCTTCTCTGTAAACTAGGTCTATGTAACATTATAAAAGCCTGTAACTTTAGATTGGTTTTGGTTGGGTGAAATGTCGAGCATACCTACAGTGCAACTAAATGAGTTTAAATCTTGACTCATAGTCAACTGGCCTGCTGCTTCGCTCTCCCTTTACACTGGTGATGGATGACACCCATTCACTGTAACATATGTCAAGGCAGGATTCTGTAGGACACAGTGGGATAGCACAATAAATATGATGCATGGCCTCTGTGTGTGTGCATACGTGTGTGTGTGTGTGTAAGTGTGGGTATATCGCTAAGATTACAGTATGTGTATTGTATGTGTGTGTGTGTGTTTGTAAATGTGGTTAAACCAGAGGTGTTGTCGGGCTTGCAGGCTGAGTCGTCACCATATGGCTCACCTTCCATCAGCCAGTCATCCCATCTGTCTGCTATGTCACGTCTAGCCCAGTCAAGTTTATGTGGGGAGTCTTGAATCACAGTTACAGACTCAGAGGGCTTCGCATTCACACAGTGAGACGCATGTAGATGCAGTAAACAAAAATAGATGATCCCCTCTATCCTTATACCCTCAATTTGCATGAGGACAATCTTCACGGAAAAACTTTTTTAAGGAAATATGGGAGTAATCTCAGGAAGAGTATAAGAGGGATTCCTCTCCTGGGAAGGATATCAGGAATCAGGAATCGGGAAAAATGTATTGCCATTTCTTACATGTACTTGCATACACAAAGAAACTAAATTTAGTTTCTCCCAGCTTACTTACAGCAGTGCAACACAAAAAAGACATCCAAAATTTTCCAAAAAACGGCACCACCAAAAACATACAAAAACAGAGAGAACAATGCGACAAAAAACACAAACAGTTAACAACACAGTCCACTTGGTGCAACACAGTCCAAAAAAAAAAAGACAACCAAAATAAAAAAACGTCACACGAAGACACAAACTTAGACGCAGATGTGGACAAAGACTGCATAGTCGGCACTGGGTAAGGCCGCCGCAAACGCGAGTTCGCGCCACCATCTTCCCACCCCGGAAGTGCATATGCATGTATCAGCAGTAGAGTGGGTAAGGTAGACAATGTGGCAATGAAAAAGACAATGAAAAAGTGAATGCTGGAACAGCACTGTATACAGAAACATGTACTCTTCATCTGTCTATCTGTGTCTGTGTGTCTGTCTGTGTAGCACTCATCCCATCTGTGTCACCTTACAGAGTCTGTGTCGGCTTAATGACTGAAACACTGTCTCTTAGGAATCAGAAACACTTTATTTGTCATTTCACCTCGTACTCACGCACATGAAGTGAAACGAGGTGCCGTTTCCCCCAGCCCACAGCAGTGCAACATACAGACAAAAACACATTCAAGAATTACAAGAACACACATATTCAAACTAACACATATCCAAACCAAAAAAAAAAAAAATCACTTTCCAAGGGAACAAACGCCAGCCAGGATGACTGTTGAAACCGCCAGTCTGCATGGGCTAGCAGTTAGTCTAGCCTGCCCCGATTACGCACCTTGTCAGACCGCCCTCCGTGTCTCCTCCTCGGGTGCAGCTCCAGGCAGGGGCCGTGGTCCTTGTGGCAACCGGGCGAAGCAGACCAAGCCCTCCCAGATGATCCAGCGCCAACTCTCCCAGCCAGACACCCTTGACACACCTCCCCACACTCCACACAACGACATCACAAACACCAGTCAATGCCAGGTGACGCCGCCGCTAGACTGCCCTTGGTGTTATTTGAACTGCCCGTCTGCATGGGCTAGCAGTTAGCTTAGCCTGCCTCGCTTCCGCGTCCTGTCAGACCGCCCTTGGTGTTACCTCCTCTGGTGCAGCTCCGAGCAAGGCCATGGTCCCTGGGCCCACAGCGCAGCAGACCAAGCTCTCGCAGCCGATCCAGCGCCAGCTCTCCCAGCCAACAAACTAAGGCAAAAATTTAGACACAGATGTGGACGAAGACACTGCACTGATGGCACTGGGTGAGGCCGCCGCAAATGTGAACTCTCACCGCCATCTTCCCACAATCGGCATTGGGTGAGGCTGCTGTGAATTTGAATTCGCACTGCCATCTTTCCACACCGGAAGCGGATGATAACTATGTCCCCTTAAACAAAGCCCGTTCTCCCTTAAAGGCTGCGTCTTGGTGTAGACCGTCGCCTTACTGAGAAAACTAAAGCCACTAAGAAAGCTACTGAGACAATTAAAGCCATCCATTGTTTTGATAGGAAGGAGACTGGGAGTTGGTCTGCTCATGCTGTGAGGGACCCAGGCTGAAAATGAAAACCCTTCTCCGTCACCACCCTTTCTCTCTCTTTCTCTCTCCATCATTCTCTCTCTCACCCTACTTAAGATCTATGCCTCTCCTCACCTGACTCCCTTTATTTTTACTTTGCTCATCTTTTCTCTTTATTGTTGGTATTTGTCATGGGTTATCTCCCCCAAATCTCTTCTTTATTCTTTCATTTTGTCATCAGAAGGAGCCATTTGCCTTTTATGCAATTGCATTGTCATCATTTCTCCCTCTAGTTTTCTCTCTCTCTCTCTCTTTCTCTTCTCTTCTTACATTTTATGTGTCCTCTGTCCCCATTCTTTTTTATGTAAGCCTTTCACTTCAGTTCCCTACAATGCTTTCTCTACTGTTGCCCTTACTTATTGGCCATTAGTCTTTTCAGTTGGTTGAGCTTCATCTGCCTACTGCTACATGTTTTTCAATCTCTATTTTTTCTCTTTCTTTCCCTTTATCTATTGACATGTGTAATTTAGGCCAATGGCTTTGTGCAACATCCCTAAATTAAGGCATGGTCCAGTCAACACACACACACACACACACACACACACACACACACACACACACACACACACTCTAGACTGACTCACAGCAGACTGCATTCTCTTTATGAGGCAACCCTCTGTAACAGAGGGTTCGACTCAAACAACAGCAGTGTCCCAGTTTAAAAACGTCAGTTGTTAAAGACTTGCCGTGTTTCAGATCTTTTTTTATCATTTCCAAACTCTTTCTTGTTCAGTTTATCAGATTATCTGTCATGTCAAGTTTTACCATCAGCCGAGCTAGCTGGAACATACAAGGACTTGGTCTGACGCTCACATGATGAACACGCAAGGACACATCATGACATTTTAAAGTAGACAAGCTCATGTTAGAGTTTCTAAAAGAGAACATCTAATAATCTTACAGTATTCAGGGACATCCAAGTAGGCAAGGAAGTAAAGGGAATTAGGAAATAACATCTTTCGCAATAAATGCAAAAAAGTAAAAAACAAAAATTTTGATAAGTAAACTGCAGACAGTGTCCCTCATTAAAAAAACACCAGATTGTTGTCATGTTAAGTGTAAGTGGAATGTGAATATACACAAAGTGTATTTATTGTACATTAGTGATGCCAGTGGGGTGTGGTTCCAAACCATTAGACTTACCAAATTGGATCCAGTCTATAAGATATATGATTGTCTGATGCTTTCTTTCAGTTGCAAGACATGCTGCACCTTAAATATTTCCATGTCCTTCAGGTAACTGTGATATTTCGTACATTTTGAAAGGTCATAATAATAATAATAATAAAAAAGAAAAAAAACAGCGTGGGGTATGAACTCATATGGCTATTGGATTAGAGCACACGGCTGTTTTACCCTGATGGGAGGACTAGAGAATAATGATCACAGTCCATCCATCCATCAAGCGCTCTCGTTATTTATTTATTTAACCCCCCCTTTTTTTTCTCTCCCTAATTGTATCTGCCAATTACCCCACTCTTCTGAGCCATCCCGGTCGCTCCTCCACCCCCTCTGCCGATCAGGGGAGGGCTGCAGACTACCACATGTCTCCTCCGATACGTGTGGCGTCGCCAGCTGCTTCTTTTCACCTGACAGTAAGGAGTTTCACCAGGGGGACGTAGTGCGTGGGAGGATCCTGCTATTTCCCTCAGTTCCCCCTGCCCACCATGAACAGGTGCCCAACCGACCAGAGGAGGCACTAGTGCAGTGACCAGGACACATGCCCACATCTGGCTTCCCACTCGCAGACACGGCCAATTGTGCATGTAGGGTCGCCCGACTAAGCCGGAGGTAACAAGGGGATTCGAACCCGAGATCCCCGTGTTGGTAGGCAACAGAATAGACCTCCACACCACCCGGATGCCCCTCTGTCTCATTATTAAATGTGCTGCACACTGGGCAATATTTACATTTAGGGTGCTGCAGTCAGTCTAATGCTGTTCTTTTATAAGGCATTGTAATTGATTCAACCAGAGCGTAATGTTGTCTTTCTATCATTCTCACCCCTCTTAGTTTAACCGTCAGTAGTGTTTCAGGTATTCATCGTTTTCTTTTCTCCGTTGTTGTGAGATGTTCCTAGAAAGCCCCTCTAGTTGTCTGTCTCTCTCAACAGCAGTTTGTTTTTCTTCTTCGTATTTTTCTCCTACTTTCGAGTGCTTTTACCACTTTTGTAAACAATCTAAACCTGAACCAGAATTACCTTAGTTTGCTGATCTTAGTTGATTTTTTTAGTCACTTTATGTGTTTAGGTGTCCTTGTCCTTGATAGTAACCTGTAGCTTCTAACAGCAGACAGCTCATTCCGTTCTGTTTGCCCGCTGCTGTCTAAACGACTGAAATAAACAGGCTGACTCATAAAGATTTATGTCTGCTCAAGAAAAAAGAAATCTACAATATCCTCTCTGCTTAACATTTATCACAAGTCTGCTTACCATTCTGTGGTCCACAGTCTTCTAAATCTGCCCAATTCTTTACTGTCACTGCAATAATTTTAGGAGGTAAACATACCGGGGATTGGTGTGTTCTGCCCCGGTGCATTCTGGGTAAGGAGCACTGAGCATAGCAGACATACTAAAGAAGCACAGTGGCACTATGAATGTGCAGTATGTGTCCTGGCCAGTGGTAGCCAGCACCACTTATCTGCCAAGCATTGACACGCAAACACTGTTAAAATGTGTTTTTGTCGTCATCTGTCACTGGAGTGGCACTTCCATTTTATGATATAAATGATAATTTTATTTACACACATCCCTAAATGTCTTACAGTTAAGACAAACAACTGTCAGAAACAAGGAAAGGAGAGAAATTGATTGCATACAAATGCAGACGCACACAATTGCACACATATGCAGTATACACACACACACACACACACACACACACACACACACACACACACACACACACACACAGGGCTGTGTATTTATACGGGGAGTTAGGTCAGAAAGGTTGCAGGCATTGGAAAATCTGCATCCTTCAGAACAACAAACAACCAGAAAGTTTAAAGTCCACAAAGCAATACAGAATTCTTGACTCCTAGCCTTGCAAAGACAAAATTTGGCACACTGTGTAAAGTGGACAAGCTGCATACAAACAATAGAAAGCTGGTACTGACATTTCGAGAAGTTCCCTCACCTTGATTTGTTCAGAACTGCAGAGTGAGGGAATAAACAAAAGGACCGAGAAGAAAAAGAAAAGATGGAGAGCGCAGGTTTTATTCAATACATTTTGAGGCCAGACTTCAGTTTGCGGTCTACTCGTGAGTCGGTTCAGAGATTGTACATTTTGCCTGCCTGGGGCTAATTGTGTTTACAGATAGCGCTGAGCCAGAACGAAGTGCTGAAACAATTACAACAGTCTTTCCAGTGATAAGAACTGTCATTGTCCTCCTCCCTAATCTGATTTGGTGTCACAGCGGACAGCCATAATGGCACAGCAGACAAGATATGATGAGGCGATATTGACTTGTTGGAGATGTCTGAAATATAAGAATACTGTAAGCCAGCGTTCAACATGGCCTCCAAATGTTAAGACATGCATATCCATTCATACTCCACTCAACATTAACAATAGAAACTGTTGATTTTAGCAAATAACGCTATTATTTCAGTCTTTTACTAAGTCCTCCAAAGGAGGTTATGCTTTTGCCCTCATTTGCTGTTTGCCAGATATCTCAAAAACAGATGGATATGTTCTCATGACATTTTGTAATGTGATCCTTGAGCAGAGAAACAATTAATTAGATTTTGGTGGTGAAATATTGGGTGGTGCAGCATATTGATACCCTAGACTACCAATAACTGTTTTAATCTGTTCATGGTTTGAACCTTGATGTTGCCTCTTGCAGGGAGCATTATTGGCAACGCTGCTGGGTGAGCGGGTGGGGGTGGGGGGCAGTTGGGGTAATATGTCCTGACTTTGTGTTTAGTGACTCCTACATATGTTGGAGAGCCTGTTCAGCTGCAGGTAGATCTGGAGGAAATAGTGTGATCCATCAAACATCCATCCTTCCATCCATTATCCAAACCACTTATCCTGCTCTCAGGGTCACGGGGATGCTGGAGCCTATCCCAGCAGTCATTGGGTGGCAGGCGGGGAGACACCCTGGACAAGCCACCAGTCCATCACAGAGCCAACACACACATTCACACCTAGAGACAATTTAGTACGGCCGATTCACCTGACCTACATGTCTTTGGACTGTGGGAGGAAACCGGAGCACCCGGAGGAAACCCACACAGGGAGAACATGCAAACTCATCGCAGAGGATGACCCCCAAGGTTTTTTCCCCATTTTTTTCCCCCTTAATTGTATCCAGCCAATCCGGGGAGGGTTGCGGACTACCACATGCCTCCTCCGGTACATGTGGAGTCGCCAGCCGCTTCTTTTCACCTGACAGTGAGGAGTTTTGCCAGGGGGACAGAGCGTATGGGAGGATCACGCTGTTCTGCCCAGTTCCCCCTCCCCCTGAACAGGCGCCCTGACCGACCAGAAGAGGCGCTACTGCAGCAACCAGGACACATACCCACATCTGGCTTCCCACCCGCAGACAATCCAATTGTGTCTGTAGAGACACCCGACCATACCGGAGGTAACACAGGGATTCGAACTGGTGATCCCTGTGTTGGTAGGCAACAGAATAGACCGCTACGCTACCCCGAAGCCCTGCAGATTCTACTTTTCTGTGTACATTTTAAATATTTGTCCTGCACCTTGTCTTATTAGTTGGATGTGCAGTCAAGCCATCATTTTTTTAAATTATTTTTTTGGCCATTCAAGAGCTGCACTGGAGCACTTTGGAGCTATGTGCCTTGCTGAAGGGCACTTCAAAAGTAGTTGGTAATGGAGGGGACAGTATTGTTCAGTCACAGTTCACTGACCAGGTTTTTTTTCCTCTTGCTGAGTCCCGAATTCACACCGACAGTATTGGAATCACATGTTTTGCTTCTCCAGCCATCAGTCTTTCTGTAGGAGACTTCTGATCTCACAAGGCAGCTTTCTTCTCCTCTGCCTCAGAAAGAGAAGGAGATGGATAGATGGATATATAGATGGATGGATGGATCTCTCTCGCTCTTCCTCACTCTCCCTCGCTCTCTCTCTCTCTCTCCCTCCCTCTCCAGCTTTGTCTCTTTTATCTCTCACTGTGAGTGGTCTGTCCCATTAATCTGTGTCAGTAGTGCTCTTATTTGTTCATAAGTTCATCCACTAGACCTCTCTCATAATTTCCTCTCTCATGCTGTACATGAGCTCGGTCCAGCCGCCTCAAAGACAGTTTTTACCCCTCACAAGGTCAGAATAAAGAACAGTGGGCGCCTTACATAACTTTCATTTATTATTTTGTGGGATTTCTTATTTATTGTTTCTGTTATTAATTATTTTCATCGTATATAGTTTTTAAGGGCTGAGAGAGCCAGAGCATGTGCATTTCATTGCATTGGAAGGAGCGTGGTATTTTTTATATGTACCTGATAATAAAGTGAAACTTGAACTTGTGCATTCGCCATGGCTGCATTCAAACAACTCATTGTTATAAATAGGATATCAGGACACACAGGAACAAAATCTGGATAGGTGGAGATAGGTGGACAGGTGACAAGCTAGTTGGGTTGTGTCACCCTTTCAGTGAGAGGCTAAAAGAGCATAAACAAGACAGAGTCCATGATTAGCTGAACACTTCATAGTAAACTGACTTGACGGGTTACAGTAGTTCAAATTTCTACGGTATTGTTACCTCCGGCTTGGTCGGGTGTCCCTGCAGACACAATTGGCTGTGTCTGTAGGTGGGAAGCCAGATGTGGGTATGTGTCCTGGCCGCTGCACCAGCGCCTCCTCTGGTTGGTCAGGGCACCTGTCCAGGGGGGGAGGAGGAACTGGGGGGAATAGCGTGATCCTGTCATGTGCTACGTCCCTCTGGCGAAAGTCCTCACTGTCAGGTGAAAAGAAGCAGCTGGCGACTCCACATGTATTGGAGGAGGCATGTGGTAGTCTGCAGCCCTCCCGGGATTGGCAGACGGGATGGAGCAGCGGCCAGGGTGGCTCAGAAGAGTGGAGTAATTGGCTGGAAACAATTGGGGAGAAAAAGGAGAAAAAAAATCTACTGTATGCATGTTATGTTATAAATTAGGGTTATCTGTTGAAAAGACAAATACAAGTAAAGTGACAAACAATTTAAAACATTCAATATGAAATTAATTATGGAAAACAAGTAGCACAAGGATGAATGCTAATAACAGTGCCACAAAAGAATACTTCACTTTTGTGACATTTGGATATGAGTAGTTATGAAAGGGGACATTAAAAGGAATAACAGTTGTCCAATCTTTATAGCTTCATTCTCTGATGTGTTAATGCCGCATCCAGCGTCTGAAACTGAGCAACTCTGGTAGTTAAATGGTAAATGGACTGCATTTATATAGTGCTTTTCTAGTCTACCGACCACTCAAAGTGCTTTACAGTGTATGCCTCACATTCACCCATGCACACACACACACATTCATACACTGATGGTGGAGGCTGCCATGAAAGGTGCCAACCTGCTCATCAGGAGCAGTTAAGGGTTCAGTGTCTTGCTCAAGGACACTTCGACATGCTCTCTGGAGGAGATGGGGGATCAAACCAGGAACTTTGTAATTACTACACAACCCACTCTACCTCCTGAGCCATGCCGCCCCATAACTTGAATAATTAAAGAAAGATTAGCTGCAGGAATGTTTCCATTGATGGTTGTTATCGCTGGAGAATTTGAGGAGAATGACTAGGATGCACACCTCATGAACTACATGATAAACCAGTCTGATTCCATGTTAGGACATGAGCAATCCAGCACTGACATGGTGTTCATTTCTGTATGTTGTGCATGCACCCTGCAGGCGGGTGCGCTGACATGAAATCTCCCATGTGTCTCATGAAAAATAAATAGAATAGCAGGGAAATCTGAACACACACACATTGTGTACTTTTCTCTCTTTGCATTTCTGTCTCTGTCCGCCACTCTCCCTCTTACCTTCTCTTTGTCTCTATGAAGTAGTTCCTTCACTCATCATCATCATTGGCGGTCACTCGGGTATGACCAGATGGTATGACCGTCGTCCCTCTGGGTCCTCGGGTGGGTATAGCGGCCGATCCTGGAGCCACATAATGGGAGGACACCTGTATGTGACAGCTTTTTATGTGGAGTAGCTGATGTGCCTGCAGCCATCACACGGTCCTTGGCAGGGGGTGGCCAAAGTCCAATGGCATGGAGAACCAAGACGATTGGGGACCACCCTCTGTTGCAGCCTTCGTCCACCTTCACTGCTGTTGTGACCCGGAGTCATCTTCCACCAGTTCCACTGTTGAGGTCTTCGTTGGATCACGCTTTGTCTGGAACCTCCCCCTTGACCAATCCACCTTGAGTCACCCTACCAGCAGCCACGCTCCAGACATCATAGCTCTTGGGATCATTGGTATATGCAAGCTTCTCCACCACGACAAGGTGGCAATCCAGGAGAAGTCCTTCACTCTACACTGTTATCAAATATATAATTTCTCAATGTTTTTTAAAAAAAATAAAGAACATATTTATCACAATGTCCCTAACCCTCTCCTTACTCTCTCATCAGTCTAACTACCTGTGTCTCTCTGTCTGTCTCTTGGAAAAGTTTGATAACTTTGTTTCGTCAGCTCCTTGTTTAGTTTATTCATTCAACAGAAAAGCTCTCCCATCTCTCTCCAGTCACTTAGGTGAATCCAGAGATGGGTCCACTAATTTGGACCTGCTGGTGTTCATCTACTGTCCTTTCTCTGCAGTTTTCAGAATGATGCTTTTTCACTCATTTGTGTTAGTTATCCATGCCGGTATGCAAATATCCAGTGTTCCCTAATGAGTGGAGAGAAGGTGACCCTGCCGACTGCTCCCTGTGTGAAAGGGAGAAAATTACAATATTCAGCCACGGTGAAGAGTCTGAGATGGTGTAGCTGTCATTATGCTGGTATTTCTTGACAATGGGTCAGGTATCCTGGAGAAAAAGAGACAAGCATGTCAGTAAGCATGGGGAAAATAGACTAGCAGGTCAGATGACCAGGAGAAAAGAGGAAAATAGGTTAAATAACAGGTGAAAAACTGACTAACAGGTAAGGTGTCCACAGTAATAGAATACTACCAGCAGACAGACTGTGTATTTCCTCCAGGCCTCTGAGTAGTGGTCTGTTCAAGGCAAAGTTTCCAAAATGAGAGGCTTATTCACTCCATCCATGCAGCCAGCCAGCCATGTAGTGATTTGTCCAACCGCCTCACACATCCATCCACCCATGTCGTTTTGGTCACCAGTCTGTCAAGAAACATCTTCCCACACAATTTTCCTGCTCATGGCTTTAACTTATATCAGTCATTTGAGGGTGGTCTTTGTGGATTAAACAGTGGTGGTGTGTCGATTCAAAAGCTGGCTGGAATAATTTCCTAAAGTTTTAAATGTATTTTAGTTATTATAAAGCTCTAATTTTCACTTGTAACCAGGCTCTGATAAGGTCAACTGGATAAACACACTTTGGATGATGATTCTTATTCAACAAATGTGTGGAAACTGTTGTAATTAAAATTCTGTCCAACATTTCAAGGTTTGTTGGCATAGGTTGCTCACTGATTTATTTGTTTTTATGATGAGTGCACTTGTGCAATTTTAAGATGAGTGCAAAGAAGAAAAAGAAGAACCATTTCTCTGTTAGCTTTTCTTCATGTTAACACAGCACCAATTGACCTTCTTGTCTTCTTTCTCTCACTTCACCTCCTTCTCCTTCATATATACTACTTCTACAATCTGATCTTCCCCCCAATTCCTCCCTCATGGCCTGCTCCTCTCTCCTTTCGCCTCCTGTCCTCCTCCTGTGTTACAGGGAGGAGTTCGTCCTCTGAGGATCAGCGTCTGGTCTCCCTGGGCAGCCTGTTAGATGACCAGCACTGGCACCATGTAGCCGTGGAGCGTCTGGGCTCTCAGCTCAACTTCACTGTGGATAAAAGCACACAGCATGTTCACGTCCCAGCAGAGCTCAGCCACTGGGACCCGGAGCAGGTGGGCTGGACCACACAACCCTCTGTATGCATATGCACACACACACACACACACGCACACGCACACATTATATATACACTTAGCACAAAAAGTAAGGAAATGTGTGTTTGGTAGATTATTTCTTTGTTGTAACAATGCTTCTTGGCAATAAATCTTATATCAGGCACCTGATTGTCAGCACCTGGGGTACCAGAAGGTCAAAACAAGAGTCAATAGCAACAGCAAAATAAGCTGTTTAGCATTGGCAGAGAAGATTTGGGAAATTTTTCATGGGCGCAACCCACATACTCAGCTCTGCTGCTCATCCCACAAATGCCTGTTCCTTACAAATGTGGCACCATTTAAAAGGGAAATAAACGGGCTTTCAAACGGTATAAGATTTATTGCCAAGAAGCATTGTTATAACAAAGAAATAATCTACCAAACACAAATTTTCTTACTTTTTGTGCCAAGTATATAAAACTTCATTACTGAAATCATGAAATACTGACTGCCAGCAAATCAATAAACATAGCAGAAGACGAAACATCACCTGGTACAACCCACCCTACAGTGGCACCGTGGCCACAAACATGGGTAAGCAGTTTTTTTTTTTAACTTTTGGATAAGTGCTTCACCCCGGACCACCAATTGAGGAAGATATCCATAAGAACACCATCAAAATTAGTCACAGCTGCATGCCTAACATTCAACAAATAATATAGTCCCACAGCACAAACATCATGAATAAATCAAGCACACCTTCATCACAAACGGACACCCCCAACTGCAACTGCCATGTGAACGACACATGCCCCCTCGAAAGTTAAGTGCCAGACGAAAGGCGTTATCTACCAAGCTACGGTGATGAGAAAATGACAACGGCAAAATGGAGACATATACGTAGGACTAACAGAGGGAACATTCAAAACAAGGTTTAACGCACACGTGTAGCTTCAGAAACAACCGTTTAAAGAATGTCATCTTTAAGCCATTATATTTGGTCATTGGCGGACAGAAACGTTAATTATTCAACCATATATATACACTACCGTTCAAAAGTTTGGGATCACCCAAACAATTTCGTGTTTTCCATGAAAAGTCACACTTATTCACCACCATATGTTGTGAAATGAATAGAAAATAGAGTCAAGACATTGACAAGGTTAGAAATAATGATTTGTATTTGAAATAAGATTTTTTTTACATCAAACTTTGCTTTCGTCAAAGAATCCTCCATTTGCAGCAATTACAGCATTGCAGACCTTTGGCATTCTAGCTGTTAATTTGTTGAGGTAATCTGGAGAAATTGCACCCCACGCTTCCAGAAGCAGCTCCCACAAGTTGGATTGGTTGGATGGGCACTTCTTTGAGCAGATTGAGTTTCTGGAGCATCACATTTGTGGGGTCAATTAAACGCTCAAAATGGCCAGAAAAAGAGAACTTTCATCTGAAACTCGACAGTCTATTCTTGTTCTTAGAAATGAAGGCTATTCCATGCGAGAAATTGCTAAGAAATTGAAGATTTCCTACACCGGTGTGTACTACTCCCTTCAGAGGACAGCACAAACAGGCTCTAACAGGTACTATTTAATGAAGATGCCAGTTGGGGACCTGTGAGGCGTCTGTTTCTCAAACTAGAGACTCTAATGTACTTATCTTCTTGCTCAGTTGTGCAACGCGGCCTCCCACTTCTTTTTCTACTCTGGTTAGAGCCTGTTTGTGCTGTCCTCTGAAGGGAGTAGTACACACCGGTGTAGGAAATCTTCAATTTCTTAGCAATTTCTCGCATGGAATAGCCTTCATTTCTAAGAACAAGAATAGACTGTCGAGTTTCAGATGAAAGTTCTCTTTTTCTGGCCATTTTGAGCGTTTAATTGACCCCACAAATGTGATGCTCCAGAAACTCAATCTGCTCAAAGAAGTGCCCATCCAACCAATCCAACTTGTGGGAGCTGCTTCTGGAAGCGTGGGGTGCAATTTCTCCAGATTACCTCAACAAATTAACAGCTAGAATGCCAAAGGTCTGCAATGCTGTAATTGCTGCAAATGGAGGATTCTTTGACGAAAGCAAAGTTTGATGTAAAAAAAATCTTATTTCAAATACAAATCATTATTTCTAACCTTGTCAATGTCTTGACTCTATTTTCTATTCATTTCACAACATATGGTGGTGAATAAGTGTGACTTTTCATGGAAAACACAAAATTGTTTGGGTGATCCCAAACTTTTGAACGGTAGTGTATATATAATATACACACAGACACATGCACCCACACACCCACATATACCTGCAGTGATTGGTATACGCATATACATTCTGACACACACACACACCTACTCACTATCTCTCACACTGCTTCACTTTATAGCTGCTTATTTCAAGATATTTACATATTTCGTGTGTGTGTGTGTGTGTTATTTCTCCCAAACAGCTCAGTGCGGGAGCAGTCCAGATCCACAGCTCTCAGAAGCTGATCCACTCCAAGAAGAACTTCCATGGCTGCCTGGAAAACCTGCTTTACAACGGCTTTAACCTGATAGACCTAGCTAAAAGCAAGAACCAGCAGGTCACTGTCATGGTAGGTCATGTTACAGTCTACTAACTGCAGATCTGTACTAATGTGATTGACCTGGATTTACAGAACTATTACTGAAGTTACTAAAGTAGGTTAATTTACAGTACTTAATAACAGGATAGTCAACAGTCTGGTACTGTATCTGTACCACTTTTTTTTAATCTGATAGTGTGGATGAAACAGGAACTCCCGTGTGCACTGTAAAACCCCAAAAGCTAATCCAACAAAAGTTGTTGAAGGAAACCAATTGCTTTGAATCCTTAGAGTTGTAAAACTCAAATATCTAAGTGCTGAGAATTCTCTAGAATTACTTCTTATCATAAGTAATTGTGACTCATTGCAAAGTTTGAGTAGCTCAAAATTTGATAAAAGGCTACTCAAAACTCTAAATTTCGATTAGGCTGAACAGTTAGATTTGACCATGTGTGATGGTTATTCGGTTCACAGTCTGGTGGTACCTGTAGAATATCTCGGATCCGACCTGATAGAGGAGACTGAACAGAATGACCTGAAGGGTTCTGTATTGGTTGCAAAGTATGAACTCTAACAACCATCTTAGTCTTTTATATCATTTGACATTTAACACTACACACATGAAGCAAACTAGGTATGTGTAACATTTGTTTCTGTATATTTGGGTGTCCACCTACAGCTTAACAGCTAGTTATTGTGCGTGTGTGTGTGTGTATGTGTGTGTGTGTGTGTGTGTGCGCGTGCGCGTGCATTCACATGTACCTATGCATACCTACTGGGAAATCAGGCTTCTCAGGCCAGTATCCAGATGCTGCTCTGGAATCTCCTGGCTCCCAATGAGGCTTTAGCTCATTAATGCCAGTAATGAGCCCTGGATGGGGACAGTGAGTGATTAGAGAACAGGGGAGTAGAGACGGTAGTGGTCCTCTGATAAACCATCCCTCAGCCTGGAATTCAGGTCCCTCTGCGGTTTTTTACGGTATCAGTCAAGTGAACTGGCTCATGGGAGACACCGTGAACAAGTGTTACTAACAAGGCTCGGAGAAATGTACTTGTGACTTGGAGGCTGTGTGAGGCTGTGCTAATGTCACTGTTGCTATGAAGACATTATCCATAAAGAAACATTAGGATTCACTACAGAGACTTTTTACTTCACTACATGAAAATGTATCATTACACAGTGCTGAGAGATCGAGATTTACAAAGGAAATACACCAAAGGTGTACCAGATGCTGTGTAGAGAGAGAGAGAGAGAGAGAGAGAGAGAGAGAGAGAGAGAGAGAGAGAGAGAGAGAGAGAGAGAGAGAGAGAGAGTGTGTGTGTGTGTGTGTGTGTGTGCGTGTGTGTGTGTGTGTGTGTGTGTGTGTGTGTGTGTGTGTGTGTGTGCAGAAAGCTGGCATCCCATGATTGGCAATCTTCTACATGGGGCACAGTGTAGGAGACACAGGCTTGTTGATGCATCACTTGGAAGATGCACAGTGACAGCAGCATGGCTGCTATTAGCCTAGCCACTCACCTGCTACATATCCTCACTGCTTGCTGCTCACATATGTTTGACATTAATTGGTACAATAAATGTTTGTTTAGAACAAAGCTTTGCTTAATGCTCTTATTGTGTGTCACCAAAAACAGATGTTAAGCTTTTCCCATGTCTTCGACGTCGTTGACATACGTCACATAGAGCTCCGTTATCTGACTGGATGTGCTCTGAAAGATGTTGATGTTTATGTTCATGGAGAGCACCCAACCATGAAAAAAGAAATCCTCATATATGCAAACTTACCTGAGAATGACAACATGAACCTGATCTTGATGTGTCACTGTGTGTGTGTGTGTGTGTGTGTGTGTGTGTGTGTGTGTGTGTGTGTGTGTGTGTGTGTGTGTGTGTGTGTGTGCCTTTCATTCATTTCAAGTTTATTTGTTATATATGAAAGTAAGTTTACACTTATTCTCATAATGAAATGCTTTTTTTGTGCTGGCTCAACACACAAGTGGGAAATAAAGGTATTTATAGAAGTACTTAGAGAACCAAAGTGCAAGAACAAGATGCATGTTCAAAAACAGTTTGTTGGACAGTATGCAACAGTAGAGTTTAGTAAGGTGACATATGCAATCTATTGTACACAATAAACTTGTGCAAATGGCAGATTGTGCAACCAGTTACAGGAACCACACTGTCTTTACGCATGCTCAACTATACTGTGTACATGTGCAATTGTGTGTGTCTGCATGTGCATTACAATTCTCTCTAGGGTGTGTATGAGTTTTATTTTTGGTTGTTTTCTTCACTTTTAAGGCTAATTAGGGTGGTGTTTTAGCTTTGTCTTTTCTGAGGGGGGGTTGTCCTCTCCACTGCAGATCTCTAACTGCTCTCCAAAGAGCTTTTAAATTAGATGTAAAGCTGATGTGTTGCCTGACTGTTACAGAGATAGAGGGCTGATATTCATTAAAGTGAACCTGGACTCTAATACATCTCCACTGCAGCATCAGCAGTGGCCCTGCTGTCATTACCACAACTCAAAACAATGGGTCGCGACAAAGATGTCGAGATAGCACTGTTTACACACCACCCTTTCTCTCTCTCTCTCTCTCTCTCTCTCTCGCTCTCTCTCTCTCTCTCTCTCTCTCTCTCTCTCTCTCTCTCTCTCTCTCTCTCTCTCTCTCTCTCTCTCTCTCTCTCTCTCTCTCAATGTCTCACTCTGTGCCCCCGTCGATTAAATTAACGGCTTTCTCCCCGTTCTCTCTCTCCTCTGCGCTCTGTCCTCACAGAGCTATTGGATGACATTGGTGTTTTCAGTTTGTTGTGCTTCTGCTTATTCTAAGCTTGGCTGTTATCATTATGGTAATCCCAGAGTCCTCTTTAAGGAGACTTGCTGATGAGATCTCTATGACATGAGGTCATGCTGACACGCCCTTTGCAACTGATTAATATTCATATTTAGGTTATTTCCTCCCTATAGTAATCACCTCTCTCTTCAACGCCCCCCCCCCCCCCCGCTGTCTCCCACCCCTTTGAATTGACCTGGTGTTCTGTGATGGATGTGTTAATGTAAAGGAGTGATTTTGTTAATATTGTCAAAAATATGTCATTGTTACATTTTGTTTCCCTGTTCAACAAAGAGCTGTTTTAAAATACGAAAAAAAAAATCTCTCTCTTGCTCTCTCTTTCTCTCTCTCTCTCTGTCTGTCTCTCTCTCTCAGGGCAATGTGACCTATACTTGTGCTGAGCCAGTTTCAGTTGCTGTGACATTCTCTGGTTCCCAGAGTTATCTCCAACTGCCGGGGGCAATAGCATCATCATCAGGCGGCATGTCTGTGGGCCTCCAGTTCCGCACATGGAACAAGGCGGGGCTGTTGTTGACCTTTGACCTCCCCCAGCAGGGGGGTGTGGTCTGGCTGTACCTGAGTGTTGCCAAGCTCCGCCTACAGATCCACAAAGCTGGCAGAGCACTGCTGGAACTCAGCGCAGGTAAGGGTCACCTCTAATCACTTACCTTTAAACTGCAAGAAGTCAAACTAAACTCAGAAGTTGAAATTGAATTTTTTTAATCCAGAATTTTTTTTTTTTTTTCGTCCAGAAATTGATGTTTTGTGCATTTCATATGTTAACAGTAGTGCTTACGTTACATTTTGGTTACTAGCGATTGCAGATATAGCTGATAGATAAAACGTACAAAGATATTCAAACCCATGTTCACTTATTGAAATTGAGTTGAAGTGTTAATGTGTGTGTGTGTGTGTGTGTGTGTGTGTGTGTTTGTTCTCCCAGGTTCGGGTCTGAATGACGGTCAGTGGCATTCTGTAGAGTTGAATTCCAGACGAGGTCGTCTGGCCATTTCTTTGGACAAAGAGGAAGGAGCCACCGCTCACACCACCCCGTCATTTCCTGTCACCCCAGGAAGTCACCTTTTCTTTGGTGGTATGAGTTGAACACAGGCCTGCTCTCTCCGTTAGTTGAATGTAATCGAAATTTGTCATGAAATTCAGGCTTGAGCCAGAAAATTGTAGAGTAGCTGTTGATCAGTCAGTTGCTCCAGTATACTGTTTATAAAAATGGAATAATTTTACCCACAATGCAGTGTGAATATGGTAAATAATGATAAAATTAGCTTATCATAGAAACATGATGCTACAATTTCTAAATGTCAGTAAAGTATACATTTGTGGGATTGAAGTTATCCTTTGTCTCTTTCCAACATGCCACAGGGTGCAGTTGTCTTAGTGTGGATAGTTTCTACCGCCAGATTCTAACTTACCGTCCAGATTTATAACAGACCACACGGCTAGTTTGTCCATCAACATTACCTGTTTTATCTTTCCCTCTCTTCCTCTTCTCCCCTCTTTCTCCTCCTTCCTCTCTGCCCTCCCATTTCTCTCTCTTTCCTCATCTCATCTCATCATCTGTTTTTTATCTTCTCATCTTTATCTTTTGACGTATGGCTCCTCTCGACTGTTCCTCTCCTTTACTCACCCCTCCTCTATCTCTCTCGCTCTCTTTTCTCAATCCATTCTTTCTCTTCTCGTTCCGCTTTCCTTTTTTCTCTGATACTGTTTTTTCCTTCAATCATGTTCTCTCTCTCTCTCTCTCTCTCTCTCTCTCTCTCTCTCTCTCTCTCTCTCTCTCTCTCTCTCTCTCTCTCTCTCATTTTCTTTGCTCAGCAACACTGCAGTGCAGATGTGAACTTTACCTCTGCCATGTAACCTCCTGGATGCACACATGACCTCAGACACTCTCCAGTTCACATACCCTAAGCACATGTACATATATGCATGCATAAACACACACACACACACACACACATGCACGCACACACACATGCACGCACAGTCATTCGTCACGTCTGGGTTATGTTGATTAGAATAGGCATAAAATACCCTACACCTGTGAGCAAGACCTGGTCTTGCATAACACTTTCAGAACCAGTCAAGCACAAAGAACACGCTGCAATTCCCAATTTATAGATGAACACACGCACCACAGCTGCTCTTTCAACCTGATAGTACACCGCGATGCTTTAAACCTCTATGGCGAGTCACAGAAGAGTGCTGTTTATATTAATGTAGACTATATAGCTGGTGTTTCCTCCACTAATAGTTGTAAATAAATCCTGTTATGTTACTTAATTTTGGCCACCATGGCTGCATTAATAGAGGATTACGATGACCACAGCTGTTCTGTTGCCACAGTGGGTTCAACCCCCATTATTATTGTTAAGTAACATGGACTTAGAATCCTTGCAGTGAACAATAAAGGGTTTAAACTCCAGTCATAAATAACAGTAGAACGTAGCATATCACTGGGGAGGGACGGCTGGTATAAATGGGCTAATAGGGCTAAACCCTCCCTATCTTTTACAATAAATATGAGAAAATTATTTTTAAAACAACCTTGGAACAGATTGTTTTTAATTTTGGTGGAACCTAGTGCAGCAACAGCACCAAATAGTCACAAGAAAAACAGGCCATATCTAAATGGGCTTATTTTTTACCGGCCAGACACAGTAGCATCAGCTTCCATTCATCTTCGTGTTAAGTGAGTGACAGGTGTCGTGGCACGCCCTTTTGATTTGCTGATCATGTTGGGCTACATTCAATCAGCCCTCAGACTTTTAACCAATGACAGCGGACGTACAAAGTAACGGTACGTACAGTGAGGCGCTACTTGTGCGAAGGTGTGTGGGGGAGGCAGGGTGAGCGCGGGCGTTAGCATGAATGAGGTGGATTGTTTACTTTATCATCCATTTTCTTCGATGTATTTGGAGGAAAAAATGGACGTGAAGAGACTCGAGACACATCATCCAAACGATGTTCCAATAACACAGCAGGACAAACAACAAAATTGCAAGTTTGTGTTACTTGTTTTCAATGAAAGGACTAGCTAACAGCAGGCGTAGCCAAGAATTCACTTTTCTGTTTCCCATGCTGGCTTTTTGGAGGAGACACGGCTTGGACACGGCTTGTGGATTTGAAACAGTTATCCGACAAAATTAGGAAACGTGTGTGTGTGAGAGAGAGAGAGAGAGAGAGAGAGAGAGAGAGAGAGAGAGAGAGAGAGAGAGAGAGCGATGCAGAGAGAGTTTTTTGGCATCATGCCATTCTTGTGAGTACCTCTATAGTGTGATTAGTGTTGTTGCTGTAACGTGGTATCTCAGATGTGATGCTGGTGTTGCTGCAGCGTGAACTATTGATGGGTATAATGCAGTTGTTAGCCCACCCACCCAATATCACCACCTGCCGTCACTGTCACTGGGTAGCATGTCTAGCTATTCCACCTTAAACATAGATGTAATTGAAATCTACTGCCATACTTAATTGTCATCTAGCATACTGAATCCTGTTAACTCCATTAACAAAAATTAATGTGAAAAATCCTGGAATAAAGGGTTTTTTGACCTCTCAATTGAGTCCAACATTAAAAGGAAAAAGAAAAGTATAGATACAATTAGGATTTATTCAAAATATGTTACACCCATTAATTTTCTTATTTTCCAGTTTTTTCCTATTTGTTTTTTATTTGTTTTTCTTTTTTCCTATCAGTATTTATTGTGCAAATTATTGAGTATTCATGTTGTCTCTTTACTGTTATTCTATTAGTTAAATGCAGTTTTTTTGATACCATTTTGATTGTTTAATTGGTTAATCATGTGGCATTTTCTCAGTTCTGTTGCCTAACTGGTGTTTTACATTGAAATATGTGTTGACCCATTGGCCTTGTTATTTCTTTTCTGTTCAGGTTGTCCTTTTGAGGAAAGCAGCCAGGAGTGTAGAAATCCTTTTAATCATTTCCAGGGCTGTATGCGTCTGCTCACTCTGAACAACCAACTTGTGGACCTGATCAAAATGCAGCAGAGGATGCTGGGAAACTACAGTCACCTGCAGATTGACATGTGTGGCATCATTGACAGGTCAGTCCCAGGGAAATGTGATCTGTTTGGTTGGATTTTTATAGCCAAACTTTACCCGTTCTGCCATCCACATTTGATCTATACCAAATGGCTTGCTTACTGAGTAAATTGTCATGTTTTACTTAGTATGTTGTGGAACATATAATATGGTACACGTTCCTGTTAACTGCATGGACAATGGAATAATCTATTACAAACAATATGGTGAAAATATGGTGACATCACAGAAATAAACAAGGCTTCCTTTTACTGTACAATTTCAGCTTACTCATCTATAAGAGTGTATTAAGTATTTAAGAAGATATCCCATGACACTAGAGGAAAACTGTTCCTGCAGAGGTTGTTACCAGGTAACTATTGATGTAATTGTTCAACTTGAATAAAAATAATTCCATAGTTTCTAAGGTCAGTCTAACTAGGAAACCCTTTATAAGTGGGTGTGGCCATGAACAGTAACTATATAAGAAAACATAAATTATTGAAAAGTACTTCCTTAATTTCTAGATAGTGCATAATTAAACTTGAGCTGTTACCAACATAAACCTTGGACAACTATAATTATAACTTGATGGGTAACAGAGGCGGTGTTTCTAAGAATCGGTTGCCTATTTTCCTAGGAAGTATGCGGTTATATCTGAGTTATTACCAACCTAAACCGGTCACAACTACACAGTACTTAGTTGAGTTGATGGGTAATAGTGGAGGTTTTTCTCAGTATTTCAGCTGTAGTTTCTCTGTATTTACCTACTTATTTGCAGTGATAATTATCCAATAATATGCTATAATTACTGTATGTTTATCAGGTAAACACTTAGTAATTAGGGGACTATAAAAGGAAGGGTTACCCATGAATACACTTTGGGATTGCTTGACATAAAATTATAGTCAATATCCTCTAGTCTCAAAATATACGTACCTTGAGAAGGATTTGAACCCAGGACTTGTGTGCATTTTGGGCAAACTGTCATTTGTATAGTAATGGAATTTAAGTCCAATATTGAAATTACTTTGCAAAGAAGTAGCATACACTACCGTTCAAAAGTTTGGGATCACCCAAACAATTTTGTGTTTTCCATGAAAAGTCACACTTATTCACCACCATATGTTGTGAAATGAATAGAAAATAGAGTCAAGACATTGACAAGGTTAGAAATAATGATTTGTATTTGAAATAAGATTTTTTTTACATCAAACTTTGCTTTCGTCAAAGAATCCTCCATTTGCAGCAATTACAGCATTGCAGACCTTTGGCATTCTAGCTGTTAATTTGTTGAGGTAATCTGGAGAAATTGCACCCCACGCTTCCAGAAGCAGCTCCCACAAGTTGGATTGGTTGGATGGGCACTTCTTTGAGCAGATTGAGTTTCTGGAGCATCACATTTGTGGGGTCAATTAAACGCTCAAAATGGCCAGAAAAAGAGAACTTTCATCTGAAACTCGACAGTCTATTCTTGTTCTTAGAAATGAAGGCTATTCCATGCGAGAAATTGCTAAGAAATTGAAGATTTCCTACACCGGTGTGTACTACTCCCTTCAGAGGACAGCACAAACAGGCTCTAACCAGAGTAGAAAAAGAAGTGGGAGGCCGCGTTGCACAACTGAGCAAGAAGATAAGTACATTAGAGTCTCTAGTTTGAGAAACAGACGCCTCACAGGTCCCCAACTGGCATCTTCATTAAATAGTACCTGTTAGAGCCTGTTTGTGCTGTCCTCTGAAGGGAGTAGTACACACCGGTGTAGGAAATCTTCAATTTCTTAGCAATTTCTCACATGGAATAGCCTTCATTTCTAAGAACAAGAATAGACTGTCGAGTTTCAGATGAAAGTTCTCTTTTTCTGGCCATTTTGAGCGTTTAATTGACCCCACAAATGTGATGCTCCAGAAACTCAATCTGCTCAAAGAAGTGCCCATCCAACCAATCCAACTTGTGGGAGCTGCTTCTGGAAGCGTGGGGTGCAATTTCTCCAGATTATCTCAACAAATTAACAGCTAGAATGCCAAAGGTCTGCAATGCTGTAATTGCTGCAAATGGAGGATTCTTTGACGAAAGCAAAGTTTGATGTAAAAAATTTTTTATTTCAAATACAAATCATTATTTCTAACCTTGTCAATGTCTTGACTCTATTTTCTATTCATTTCACAACATATGGTGGTGAATAAGTGTGACTTTTCATGGAAAACACGAAATTGTTTGGGTGATCCCAAACTTTTGAACGGTAGTGTATATATATAGAAAGAGTAGCGAAGGCCCAAAATCAGAGCACTGGGCAACACCAGAGTTCACCACGGAGTACTTAACAGGTAACAATAATACACAAAATCTCAGATAAATAGGGCCTAAGCCAAGATAGAGCAAATCCGGAAATGCCTATATAGTTCTCAAAGTGATCCAAGTGTAAACACCATGTCAAAGATTAGGCAAAAATCCGCAACTTGGCCAAACACAAGTCTGCATTCAGGATTACAAAGACTCTACATTACAAACCTCTGTGCCTACCAGGAGTGGGAACTGAACCCACAAGGACTTGTGTCCATTGCATCCTGAATGCAGTGCCTTAACTCCTTGGCCATCCTGAGGACACATTCTAGCCGTCATCTGTGGACTGTAGTTGCATTGAGACATTTCTAATTGCAAGAAGGCAGATGGTAGTGCTGGGTAGATTCAAACCAGACACTCGCAGCCGTAGAGATACCATGTTGTAGAGAATCCCCATTCACATTCCCCACCCCTGCCTTAATTTCTCTTCAGTGGCCAAAGTGTAGTGAAATGCTCGCTATCCATTTTCTAGTATAATGTCTCTTCCATGGCCATCTAAAAACTTATGCTTTTCTTTATTGGACATGGATGAAGGCTGAAGCTCATTTACCTTGAAGAATGAAGGCTGAAGTTAATTTGCCTTGAAGGTTTTTTTTTTCACTTTCTCTTCGGCACTACTCTTTAACCATTACAGTTTAGTTAGTTCTACTTTCAGGTCATTCATGATAATCAGACCCTGTCTAATGCTTCTTACATCCACGGTACATTTGTTAGTTGAGGCAAAGAAACCATTCATACCAGATGTGGAGATTGAACCCACGATGACTATACGTCATTTCAACTTAAGTGCAACAGCTTAACCACTCAGCCATCTCGGTGATGCTTTAAAGACACTGACACATGGTCACAAATCAGTTCGTTGAAGTGAAAGTAGCTGAGCACCAGACATGATACCAGCAAACCCAATGAGCCTGGCACTGCTATACCAGCAGGCATTTCTGAAGTTACTGCAAATGAGATTGCTGAGTTTATCACTGGCAGAATTTTGATTGAAATGATTCAGGCATGTAATCATACATGCATACATTGAAAACAAATGGTCCAGCTCCTGGAGGTGGACCCACATATACTGGTCTGAACAAACCTGACCAATCCACTCTCAGCTGAGGAAAGACCAGCATATCATGTGACAGCTGCGTTTACAGTGAGGTGAAATATAATATATATAGATATAAATATAATTTATATCTCTTTGGGAAAATATTGTTAAAATAGTATAAGGTCGGGCAGCATGGTGGCGCAGTGGTTAGCATGGTTGCCTCACAGCAAGAAGGTCCTGGTTTCGAACCCAGAGATAGTGCAACCTTGGGGATCATCCCAGGTCGTCCTCTGTGCGTTTGCATGTTCTCCCCATGTCTGCGTGGGTTTCCTCTGGGTGCTCTGGTTTCCTCCCACAGTGTAAAGACATGTAGGTCAGGTGAATCGGCAGTACTAAATTTTCCCTAGGTGTGAATGTGTGTGTGTCGGCCCTGTGATGGCCTGACGGCCTGTCCAGGGTGTCTCCCCGACCTGCTGCCCAGTGACTGCTGGGATTGGCTCCAGCATCCCTGTGACCCTGTGAGCAGGAAGAGCAGTTTGGATAATGGATGGATGGATAGTATAAGGTCTGTATCTCCAGCTTGGTCGTCCCTACAGACACAATTGGCCGTTTCTGCGGGTGGGAAGCCGGATGTGAGTATGTGTCCTGGTCGCTGCACTAGCGCCTGCTCTGATCAGTTAGGGCACCTGTTCGGGGGGGGGGGGGGGGGCTGGGGGGAATAGCGTGATCCTCCCACACACTTCGTCCCCCTGGTGAAACTTCTCACTGTCAGGTGAAAAGAAGCGGCTGGCGACTCCGCATGTATCGGAGGAGGCATGTGGTAGTCTGCAGCCCTCCCTGGATCTGCAGAAGGGGTGGAGCAGTAACCAGGACGGCTCGAAGTTTCCCCCGAAGAAGAAGAGTGGGGTAATTGGCCGGATACATGGGGGAAAATCCCCCCCCCCCCCAAAAAAAAGTATAAGGTCTGGCTTGCAAAGAAACATTTCATACAGTTTTGTTTTGTTTTTTTACTGAAAGTGTTTTACTGCTGTGTTGTTCTGTTATATTAAATGGGTTATTTGACAGTAGCGGGGTAGAGGCAGAGAGAAATATGGAAGCACTGTTGTCTGGTCAATCAGGGATGTGCTGGAGGAACTGTCAGATGGGTTTATTTTTTCCTTTGATTCTTTTGCCCGCCGCCTTCATATAACACAAGTTAACGAGGAAAAATCAGAAAACTCCTCTTCGTCCTTTGGTAGAGTTATTTATTTGTAGAGTGTGGTGGCATATGGAGTGTTAGGGTAGGAATGTACTCTTCAGGATAAACACAAACATACAAAATATAAACTAACACACATGAAAAAACACACCTGCACCTACGTGTGCACACATTCACAAACTCAGAGACACTAGCACATAAATACCCCTTTTCCACCAAAGCAGTTTGAGGGCTGGTTTGGAGTCGGTGCCTAATCTTGAACCAGTTCTTCGCGTTTCGGCAGCCAAAGACCCGGCTCTCAGCCAAGCAGGAGAACTGGTTCCAGAGTGGCACCGACTCTTTGCTGGGACAGAAGAAAGAAGCGCTTACATCAGGGGCTGGTGGCGGGACTGTTGTGACCAACAAGACCAATATGGGAGGCTGTACTCGGCAGCAACAGTCGGTTTTATCAGGATATACTTTATTTGATCGACTTTGACAGAATGAATTTTAAACCCCACATTCATTGTTCCACATTTAAAAAACTTAATTTTAGTATATAACTATCTGAAATCCTACGCTTGAATCGACAAAGAACACCTCTGGCTGTCAGGGTTCGCCTTAAGAAATATTGAGAGATTAATCAAGGCAACCTTGTAAATGTCAGACCTATCACCCTACCGGAAAACAAGGCAGATAATCACAGGTTGTGTTAATTTTATAATGGACATTTGTGTCATGATATTTAAACAAGCCATCTGTCAACAGGGAAATAAAAGCCTCTTGTCTACGAGACCGGTCTCTTACAGAGCTCCGGCCAGCTCACAGCGGGGTCTATTAGCATGACCAGCCGGCTGGTTGCCAGTTTGTGGAGCTCCTCAGCTCCGAAAACGCTGGAGCAAATTTTCGATTCCCCATCAATGTTCATAAAACTGCTAATATTGGAAATCTGCCAACGGTTGAATTCACACCTCAAAATTTCTCAGATGTGAATGTAATGATGAAATAGCAGATGAAAATTGTTTAAAAAAAACAAAATTTGAAATCTACACAGTTGATTTCTGGCCTCATCTTTGGAGACGTATACAGAGCTGTAATTATGTGGCTCTCTAGCCCCGACAGTTTCTGTCTGCGGACTGCAAGACGGGCGTGACATGCAAGACACACCCCCAAAGTACAAGAAATGCCCACTTGCCAGTTCAAGAAACGCCCCAACCCCGCGCTGAGGTTAATGTTGGGAGGTTAAGGTTAGGGAAAGTGATGGGGGTCCTTCTACATGTTGCGCTCCTGTCTTGCAGGCCACAGACAGACCCTTCTCTAGCCAGCTCTAGCCCGTGGAAAAGCAGACCGGTTCTTAGAAGGTTCGCAGGTTGAACCAACTGCAAACTGGCGCTAACACCAGCCCAGAGCTAGAAATAGGTTTGCGTTGGTGGAAAGGGGGTAACACACACACACACACACACACACACACACACACACACACACACACACACACACACACACACACGTTACCTTATACTTGCGGGGACCCCTCATTGAATACAATCCTTCCCTTGCCCTTAACCCTAACCTTAACCATCAGAAGAACATGCCTAATCTTAACCCTTACCCTAACTTTAACCTAATCCTAATTCCAACCTTAACCCTAAACCCAAATCCTAACCCTAAAATAGACACTTTTCCACATGGGAACCCATAAAATGTCCCCACAAGGTAGGTGGTTCCAGGTTTTTCTATCCTGATGGGGACCAAATGTCCCCATCAGGATAGAAAATGGGGCTAGAAACACACACACGCATGCACGTACACACACACACATACACACACACACACACACACACACACACACACACACACACAATCTCCCCTATGAAATCCAGGGTACTGTTCAGTGGAGGCATGAAGCTGTGAAATAACCAACGATGACAATCCGTTTGTTCCACTCTGGCTCAGAGCTGCCACATCAACCTTCCCCTCTGGTTTATCCGCCTGCTCCTTGTTCTGCCCTCAACAGGACATGTTCTGTTTTGTCTGGTCACTGACAAGTTGTGTTCTCTGCCGACAAGAACAAGTTGTTTTCTGCCTTCCTGAAAACAGGCTCTGCTTTTTCCTTACAAATGATGCTTCTGCTGCGTCCTGGCCAGCACAGGAGCTGTTTCTGACCGGGTTTTCTACCTGCTAATACAGCTTCAACTATTTC